>NC_137824.1:49406801-49549301 GCF_963921795.1 Nannobrachium achirus | reverse complement strand
ATTTTAACCGTCTGAATTCAATATTATGTCAGTATTCTGATATCAACCTGCGGGCCGCATTAAGCTAAGGTGGGGGCCGCATGTGGCCCCCGAGCCGCCAGTTGCCCATGTATGCCCTATGCTATGTCTTTCTGAAATGACGCCTCTGGGAGAATAACTGGAGGGCATGAATGATCCAAAATGGAGAGAAGACGGTGGAGTGGAATAAATGGGAGAATCGCTGTTCTGTGGCGGAGTGTGAACAACCTGACCACGGCTCTGAGGTGAGACTCATTACAGCCCTTAGTCATTTTTCATGGGCCTCTTATCAACTAGCTGTGCACAGATGATGGATGGCTGACAATTACTTTGTTGAAAACCTCATATGCCCTCATTGGCAGGGGTAGGCCATCACGGTATAAGACAAATCATGATACGAATGTTATTTTAAGTTCTAAGATAGATTTGTAATTGTACCACGGTACCACCTCTAAAGCAGTGGTTCTCAACCTTTTCAGGCCGGGACCCCCACAATAATCATATTTTAACCTGGGACCCCTCCACCCTGACGAGCACTAAGAGTTGAGGCATTACATTTTGTATACCACGGTTCTATTGTGAAAATAGCAGATCTACATGCTCACAACGCCTCGCAATCGGCTATTTTCACAATTTCAGCCTCTAATATTTGACAATTTGGCCCATGTTTAATTTGTCATTTTAGAGGTATTAAAACATCCTTAAATTGACACTTTGGAAATGTGCAGATACCCTCTATGCACTTTAACGTTATGTTGGTTACTGTTGAGAGAGAAAACAATGTTGCACATTAAGTTAATCATCTGGGGACCCCCCCAAAATAATTGGGTGACCCCCCCTGGGGGTCCTGACCCACAGGTTGAGAACCACTGCTCTAGAGTATAGCAAAACAACAACATTAATAAAACCCTATTATAAGACACCTTTTGTTCGTCAATATCTGGCTCTGTAAAGTGTCCAGGTTGTATACTTAACCCGAATAGCAATAGACAATAAAATCCACATCCTTTGTCCCAATTCCCCTAAAAAAGCACAAGGCCGGTTGCTGGGCAATGTATATGAGCAGACAGAACAATGACAGGCAACAATGGAGGTGCTCAATTAACTGTATAACACTGTCATCAATTAAGACATCAATTACTAAATTGATTGATGAGAGCAAATGATCCGATTCATTTTCTCCATCCAGCGTAAAACTTGGTTGCAGCTAATATTGGATGATTAATCAAACCAGCAATTTCAGTTGTGATCGTTTTTTTTTATTCCTATTTGTATTCAAAAGGAATCTTTATTTTCAGTTTAATTGTTTCAACATACAATAAAAAAATCAAGCAAATCAAATATGTTATAATAAGCCACTTGATTATTTCCTCTATGAATAGATTGTTTACATACTAATAGCACTGCGTCAGATGAATCGTATTCTATTCAGTGATTGCCATTGATGTTAATAATGTTCCTCAACCCCCTGCTATAACAATGGTCAAAACAATGTTTGAGGAATGTCTTGAGACCAGCTTGGAGTACGGCTTTAGTTTTTATTCTCTCCATGTTGTCAATGTGTAGAGGGGTAATTGAAGTGATCCTCCACTATGGGATCTATTTATACAGAGCATAATTCCCTCTGTATTCAGCCATTATCATGGTGTCAGAACATGCACAATGCCACAATAAGGTCAATATAATGAAACTTCAAAACAATATGGTGTCATTCGTATCATAAAAAAAGTGAGGCGCTCCCAATTGTTTGGTCTCATAATAGCATGGTTAGGTTAGATTGAGCCTTTTGGCAAACTGTTTATAATAGTCTGGTATATAAACTTTCAATTCTTTATAGAAAAGAAAATGTTTTAAAGAGGAAAAAAAGGTACAACATTGAGCATTTGGAATGTTAACACTAATAATTGATTAATTTAAATAAGGCATGGGTGGTGTTGAACAACACCGTGTGTTGAGGGACAAGTTATACACCATATTTAATTCTTCGAAATATTATATATATATATATATATATATATATATATATATATAATATTTGTTTTATAAGTGTAATGAGAATAAATTATAATAATAACTATTATTATTATTATTGTTGTTGTTGTTGTTTTTATTTAGCAAATTTTAAAGGATGGCATGTTTTTCTGGGATGACTTCATTGCTTTATTTTCCATTTCGCTCTTACAATCAGCACCAAACTGGAGCCAAAATTACATCAGTTATCCGCTTTTTTCCCATTAGCAATTTGACAAATACCCCTTTTATAACAGCCCCATATCATTCTGCTTGACTTTCCCCAGGGCCTGAATTCAGTTATTGATTGCCTGTTCAGTTTCACTTGGAAAAGGTTGATAAAAGGAGGTTTTCACTTTCTCAATTCGATGTGACAGCTCCCTAACAAGAATAATGGAGGGAGCCCATTCACAGGCAAATCAAGCTAATCCAGCGTGCCCCTCTGCTCTCAATGGAGAAGTCACAGTCCTTCCCAGCCCATTCCATCACAAACCTCTCCTCCTCTTCATAGACCTTCAAAGTTACCCCAATTCTTCCAACAGACAACATTGGTCTTTGTTAGGCCTTTCTAGCCCACGATCAAATGGATAAATAAGGTCGATGAATGTATACAAAGTCAGCAGACACAACAAAATGGAAGCAGAAAATTGGTTTGTTTTCGGTTGTGATATGCTTTTCAGCAATGCCCCCTATATTCTTGTCAATTTCTGATGGTGATATATGAGAAATAGTTAAAACCTGTTAGTGTGAAACTACCCTGGTATCATATGTACCGTATATATCTTAGATTTCTTTCTTTTTGACTCTATCCTGTTCTTTTTGTTCTTATCTTTCCGCCATCTCTATCCCTGTTCTGAAAACTACAATGATGGAGCTTGCACTATCGCCCCGATTTTTCTTATTTTAAACCCATAAACCTGTGAGGTGACAACAAAGGTTGATCCTGATCCTGCTGTTTTGGCTGCAACGTTTTATTCAATCGCAAGAAATGAGAAAAGCACATTTTGATTTATTCCCAAATAGGACGTGTGCAGTGAGCTATTGCTCCTTGTGTGGCATCCTGAAATCAAGCCCCATTCCTCCACTCTCCTCTCCTGCTCCTCACTGTAATGAGCTGAGGCTTTATGTGTAATCCCTTTACTGAGAACAACCCAGGTGATAGAGCAACGGTGCGTGCGTGCGTGCGTGCGTGCGTGCGTGCGTGCGTGCGTGCGTGCGTTCGTGCGTGCGTGCGTTTCCATCTGTGTGTGGGCACGTGAGCCACAAGGTGTGCACAAGAAAGTTAGCCCGATCGTGCATGTCTTGGTGTATATCTGTGCATGCGTGCGTGCGTGTAGGGAGGGTGCAGGACTGCAGGTGGATGACATCCCCCAAGGCAGATAGCTTTGCGTTAAGGTATCAGTGAGACTTAAACCATGTTCAAAGGTCATAGGTTTGCAGCAGCTCTGAATGTTGCCCTCCAGCATCAGGTGTGTGGCGAGGGGAGGAGGAGCTCAGTGGAGAGCAAAGCAGTGGCTCAATTCATACCTGAATGAAGCGCTATACGCTGTGGCAAAGGCAGATACATTAACCACTTAAACCCATATATACTTTACTACATAAGATATTGTATGTCAAGTCGCAGTTCTACAAGCTCACAACACGCCGCAACTCAACGTGTACTGAGCAAATTTGGCACATGTTTTTCTGTCTGTCAAATATTCGCCCACTTCCGACGAATGTTTGCCCATTATGGCTGATCAAAGGCGGATTAACTTGTGAAGGGGAAATGGAAGAGGTGAAAATAACATCAAGACAAGCGATTTAATTGCGGCAGTGTCAACCATTTACATTTCAAAGGGACGGTTGAACTTGCCATATGTCTCTGGACAAGAGGCTGCCGAGGTCTCATTCAACTTTGACATTACAAGATTAAACAATGACTTTGTGAGACTTTGGTTCCAGCTATTGACGTGCCACAGGTCCACACCCTATTCTGCTCTTAGATGGGAGAAAGGGGAGATTAACATGATTTCACTTTATCCAACACATACGGGCCTCAAAACCATAAAACACAACCCAAAGGCATCCACGTCCCTAGCTCTGAATGTGCACTTGTTCCTGCTCTCAATTCTCCCTTTCAGCCCCCACTAAAGAGACAAGGCCCAATCACAATATTGTCAAGGCTCTGTTGGTTTTCTGGTTCAAATCCTTGTTCACGCTGTTTGCTGAGTACTCATCTGCTGTGACAGCCTTCAGACAAACATTGAGTCCTGAAAGAGGTCTTCTCACAACCAGATCTTTCCTGCTGGGCAGCGGCTGAAACGCTCCTTTCTCTCTCCATCAAGTGGAACCCAGGCTATTGAGTTGGCCCCTGGGATCCTTCCATTGAGGCGGGCTATGGGCCAGTGCTTCGCCCCTCCGAGCCCCAGGCCACCCTCATTCTCCCAGGACACCTGTACCCCTATAAGCCCCATCGTGGGAACCTATACTCTCAGCCTCTTGCCACCTGAGCTGGTCACTGCAGTGCCAGCCGGACAGCATCCGACGACATGGATCATGGAGTCAAATCACAGACATGAACGGAGGCAGTTATAGTGTGCCAGTTTGATCTCTTGGAGCTCTTGGAGTTTTTTAGTGCAATCACCACCTTTTTTTTTAGAACCTGGTCAGCTCATGGAATCCCCTCAAAGCAAAAATAATCTGCGGACACATTTTTAAGAAATAGCAGGCATCTAGATTTTAATTGTACGAAGTCACCACAAACATGCACTCGTAAACAATTACGCATTCTGAGCCCAGGCTAGAGTTTGCCCCTCCTGCAACAGCCCCCGCAACACACGCACACACTCGCACCCACTCACGCACGCACACTCACACATACGCACACGCACGTACCCCTTCCCTCTAAATCTCCATGGCACACTGCAGAAAAATGGCATCAATTAATCAGCATTCATGAACCGTTTACTTGAGCTCCCCTTTGTGTGCTGCAGGGCCTAATCCAGACAGAGACCAGGCTGTTCTGCAGCGCTGCAGACTGCGCCACTCCACCCTTTGTGGGAGAAACCCATCAACTGGTGTTACAGGGAAATGCCTCCCCCCGCTGAGAGCCTATAACCTTCCCGCTTCTCTCTCACCCTCTTCCTCTCGTGCCCTCTTTGCCACTCGGGGGCAGGAAGCCGCTATCTCGTGGAGGAGGCCATCCATCCACCTTCACCCCCTCATCCAAGTCCAATTCACTCGCGCACTCCACATCTATGAAGACATCTGTCCATATTTGATCAGAAATTCTTTTTTTTTGCAAATTATGCCACAGCCCCGTCGCCACCCAGGACGACGGCAGCCATTTCTATGTGCCGATACTTTCCTGCATAATTCCCCACCAATTCTTTGCCTTGCAGAAGAAGCAAGTTTAATTGGGTGGTGCATTTAGGACCCTTCTACAATTACACAATTACAGCGGAGATGCATTTCTGCATGTTATGACGCTTGGCCCAATTTACTGCACTTTTCACACAGTTTAACTCTGGTTCCCTTTTCAGGGGATGCAAATTTGCCTCATTTGGCTTCAAATGAAGGATAATTGCCCATATTGAAATGTACACCTTTCCACAAGAGGTTCCTGCCAGTTACTTCGCATTAAACCTAAGGAGAACAAAACATTTCCAATTCCACTTGAGCACACATGCCATCTGCATCATCTTGGGGTTAAAAGCAAGGAAATTGGTGATGAAATTGATGCTGAGCACATGGTATAAAACTTAAGACCAGGTTGGTCGATGTTGATTCCTTGGGAGACTCCACTGGCGTGCGTGCGTGCTTGCGTGCGTGCGTGCGTGCGTGTGTGTGTGCGTGCGTGCGTGAAGATAAGAAATAAAAAGAAAAAAGTTCAATTAAGACTAATTAATTCAAACGTAAGGCCCCTATATTATACGCAAGACAAGACAGAGTGGGTTTGTCGACCCTGACGTGTGATCAACATCAAAGTGCTTTCCATTCCTCCCTTCCGTTTTCCTTTATTATGTCACTCACTGTCCTGGCAGTTATTGAGAAAATAAAAAAGGAAAAACTCTTCATCCGACAGACCCTCTCAGAGTGTGAAGTGGTGACCTGAGACCTCCTCAAACAATGACTTACAAGACACTGTTTTAATTCATATCCGCTCGTCCTTTCTTACGGGGGGACAACACAACAAACCACTGACCCACTGATACACAATTAGAAGTGATGCGGCAGTTAAGGCTACAAGCAACTCTGTTTAACACTCTGTCTTTGACCCACCACCACTGAATAAATATAATGCCCTCAATGAGAGTAAAGACACTGAGGTGGAGTGAAAAGGAGAGCCGGGGAAGATTTTTAAGCCACAGATAAGTAGTTAAAGACCTTTATAGAGTATAACGCCATTATCCCTGCTGAATAAAAATAGGATTTAGTGTTTTTTCCACTTAATTTAAATCAAAAGAGTCCCCACCTTACATATTGCGCTGGTAATGTAATGGAGAGAGACCCACAAAAAAGGCTTTGTGGCTCTGACACCTCCTATAGTGGGACTGTGTTGTCCTTCCAGCAAAAGGAAGAGAAAGGTTTTTCTTCTCGGCCTTGCTATCTGCTAACACATTCTAATTGATGCTGCTGCATTCCTCCACTGGATGCATTCAGTGAATAACGAGCCTCGGACTGAATGCCCATGAATTGGTCCCCACCAAGCAAAGCAGTAAAGCCCCTGGCCCCCTATCCCTCAGCCCACCCCCTCCGCCTCCCCCACCCACCCACACACCATCACAACCACTACCAAACCACCACCACCTCCCGGCAGCACAACCTTCCCCAAAGCTCTACTCTAGCTTTACTGCCCATTAAAGCGCCACCATTGTGCAGAGATGCAGGCCACAAAAGCTGTCAATCTCCTCCGCGGCCCTCCAAAAGCTTTGGACTCACACAGACTGGAGTGACAGACCGCCCCCTCCCCGACTCATACCCTCCTCATGCCCCACACAACCCACCCAGCCACCCACCCCCTGGTCCCCCCGAAAATCCTCTCTCCCCCGAAACTTCTCAGCTAACTACCCCCACCACGCTCTCGCCCTCTCTCTCTCTCTCTCTCTCTCTCTCTCTCTCTCTCTTGCTCCCTCTCTCCCTCTCTCTCTTGCCTCAACGCACAAAGCATCAATCTGTCTTCAGGCCCAGCACCCTTGGCCCTTTGTCCCATCTGCAGGTGCCTGTGAAAGCACCCACGGTCGCCCCAGCCTCTGCACACGCCACGCCTAGTCCAGGGACAGGAACTGCTGACAAAGGCCCAGTGTGGGAATGAGCGATGCACGGAGGGAGGAGGGAGGGGTGGGGGGGCTCTGCTCTAGGACAGATGGCTGGGGAAGACTCCCAACTCCTCCATGGCTCCTCCACAGGCACTGTCAGTTTAAATTCAGAAGTAGGAATGAGAGTCTCTCTCTCTCTCTCTCTCTCTCTCTCTCTCACACACACACACACACACACACACACACACACACACACACACACACACACACACACACACACACACACACACACACACACACACACACACACACACACACACACACACAGAGCCAGTGAAGGAATGCCCTCCATGGAAAGGGGGCCTCAGCCACTACTGTACTCTGAACTCAGGAATTGACCACTGTTATACATAGCAGACCCAACATTTTTTTTACTGTTTTATAACCTATATATACACCTGTGTGTGTGTGTGTGTGTGTGTGTGTGTGTGTGTGTGTGTGTGTGTGTGTGTGTGTGTGTGTGTGTGTGTGTGTGTGTGTGTGTGTGTGGTCCCAGGTGGGTGGAGCCTGAGGCTGTGCACTTAATAGACACACCTGAAATGAGTATCAATTAGCAGCACCTTCACCTAATTGCAGCAGGCCAGCCACTTATTGTGTTTGTTGAGAGACATGCTAGAGCCAAGTGAAGAGTTTGTCAGGGAAAGTTCACCCCCCAGATGACTTTTTTTCTTCTATCGATTACTCACCCTAATGGAGACTCAGGCCCACTCCCCCAATTGGGCTTGCAAAGCTGGTGTCATACTGGGATGCCCCTCCCCGGCAGCCATTTTGAGAGGGTCGGTATGTCCGACCCCCCTGTATGTCCTTGTTTGATTAAGAGCATATATTAGGTTATGGATTGTCTATTTCCGTTTTACTTCCTCATATTTTTTGGGTGAATTATCCCTTTAAGAGTTTAGTTTCCTGTGTTCCTATGTTGATGCATTATTTGAGTAAGCATTAAGAGTTCTAGTTCCACCTAGCTCTGGTCCATAGTACCAGGGATGTGCTGGCCATTGGGAAAAGCGGGACAACTCCCGAACGGCCGGTTCATTCCCGGCCGGTACAGGCCGGCCATTAGGACAAATAAAGAAATAAATAAAAATGTCGGCCTTCGTTCCATTTTGGGGGCTGGGCGGCAAACAAAGTAAATCGTCACTGTCGGGCAGAAACCTTGTATCTCCAAGTTTCAAATTTGTAAATATTTTCGCAAAGCAAAGCCCTGCTTCATCATACAAGGCCATCGCACAAAAGTAGTGAAAACAGCAGATCTACAAGCACACACCGCCTCGCCGTGCGAGGCGTTGTGTGCTTGTAGATCGGCTGTTTTCACTAGTTTAAATCATTTTTAAAATGATAAATACAACAAAACAAACGGTTTTGGACATACAAGGTTTCCACCCGACAACAACGAAATATAACTCATGTAACTTGCCCACTGGCTTGTCACTTGTCATGATCTGAAATGGCAAATCTTTGAGTAGCAGGGCTATAGAGAGATCTCTCTCTCTATAGCGCGCAATGAGGGCCTCTCCAACTCTTTTTCCCGGGCTGAATCAGGGGCCCAGCACGTCCCTGCATGTACTAGAACTCATTCTAATGCTATGGACCATTGCTAAGTTCTACCTATGTCCTCAGTGGTGTCGCACCAAATTCTGGGCCCTGGGTACAAGGAACGCATTATTATGTATTCTTTTGTGCTTTAACCATTGAGAAATATCAGATATACTGTACAAGCTCACTGTAGATCTGCTATTTTTGAAAGATCTTGAAAATGTCTTTGAATATTTCAAATTCTTCTAAGATTTTTTGAAAAATCTCTGTTTCTATGTCAGTGGTGCTCAAACCTTTTCATGTGAAGGACCCCAAAATGATATGCATTTGGCCACGGTCCCCATCTCAAAATATTTACTTCCTCATCCTGGGACCCCCCTGCATGCAAAGTTTGAGCTACAAATGTTCGCTTAAAAAATACATAATATTATATTCAAAGATTTGTACACATTTTCACAACTTTTCGAAATACTTTCTACAAGCTTGCAGTGCGGCACTTGCTGTGAGCTTGTATATCCGCTATTTTTCAAAAGCTAAAGTATAAAATAATTAAGGCCCCTCCACCTTGGACCCTAGTAACTCAGGGTTAGGGTGTGTGTGTGTGTGTGTGTGTGTGTGTGTGTGTGTGTGTGTGTGTGTGTGTGTGTGTGTGTGTGTGTGTGTGTGTGTGTGTGGATGTGTGGACCTATGGTGTGGACATTGGTGCCCTATGGTTGATGCCTTTCAGCGTTTCCTCCACCATGATGTGAGAATGGGTGTCTAAGAGATTTTTTTATTACATTTGATTCATAGCTGCACTTTTGTATCACCACAAAGGTTAAATGAGATAATAAATCAATTTTATTAATTAGTTCATTCATTCATGATGATCAATGTATAGTTTTATGCAGTTTACAGTGTGTGTGTGTGTGTGTGTGTGTGTGTGTGTGTGTGTGTGTGTGTGTGTGTGTGTGTGTATATATATATATATATATATATATATATATATATATATATATATATATATATATATATATATATATATATATATATTGTCTTATTACTGTCACCAGTGCTCTTACAGTGGATGTAAGAAGGTAGCTGACACTCTTGACACCATAATAAAGCTGGCCACTGCTGTGTACTGAGTCTATGACATGATGAGTCTACAGCCAGCATGTGTTTCTTTCTTTATTCTATTGTGTTCCACTTGTTTGGGATATTGTGTGGCAAATAATACTATTTGATTTATGTCCCTATAGGCATAGGCTATCATTCTGTAGGACCACAAAGGAAACAAGCCTTCGGGCTTTCTTGTGTATTTATCCTTTTGAATTCATTTTCAATAAAGTGCTCAATCAATCAATCAATCATCAATCAATAAAGACTAAAAAGCCATTAAATGGGCTATGTCTGAATCATTGAAGAAAAGGCTATACCAAGGTGCATTGCAAGTGTTTCCGCCATTATTTTCAATCACAAATAATATATTTGAATAAAATATAAAATGTATCATGACATGTCAGATAAAAAGTCTTCCTCCAATCTTCTCTTGTGCAACAAGTCTTCTACACGTTTTGGTCAAGGATATGCGTTTTGGTGTCATTACGCTGCCATCATGTGGCCATACACGGAATTGCAACCACCTGTCTGAATTTGACCATAGACTGGCCCAAGAAAACCGAAGTAGTGAAACTACAGAAGAATAGGCCTACTATTATTTTATATACGGTATTCCTCTAGGGAGAGACCTTTGAAGGGGAAAGCTTTTTCAAGCTTTTGAACGTTTTCATAGACCTGTCTGTGTAGTTTTTACAAGCACTTTTTAAATTATCAGAACCCTTAATGATAGGCTATAAAGAACCCCACATATAGCCTATAGGCCTCCTGGTGTGCTCACATGATTTATGAATAGTTTTTGGTCTAAACTCTAAAGGCCCTTTCCCACTGGGCGCGATAATGATAAAAAAAAAATAATAAAAAAAAATTAAGTGGATGGCAGCATCCACACACACAACGATAAAGCTGTCATAATTGATGTGGACGCTGACATATCGTTTTCGTTATTTATTACGTCCGGTGGGAATGAACCATTAGGATGCAAAATAATATTAAAATATGTGTTAGGCTATATTAAATAACATTTACAAAAACCTGGGCCTGGAGTGACATGACGTGAACTCCTCACCACACACTACATTGTGCATATCATACATTCTGTTCATGTGTTCAGCACTTTTAGTCAAAATCAGAATCACGATTCACAATTCATATACCTGTATA
This sequence comes from Nannobrachium achirus, assembly GCF_963921795.1. Lineage (NCBI taxonomy): Eukaryota > Metazoa > Chordata > Actinopteri > Myctophiformes > Myctophidae > Nannobrachium > Nannobrachium achirus. Next base: position 49,538,178 of record NC_137824.1, on the reverse strand, counting down.
TCAGCCAAGTTTTCACAGTTCACACACATAAGGAATTGGTGCACTACTCTGGTGACAGCAGACTGCTGGGCGAGCGCTGGCGCTTTGGCATGATGGGATCAACTTTGACCAAAGAAAAGACACAGGTCCTGGTTGGACCTAAGTTGGGCCAAATTGTGTCCATATTCTCCCAAATAGACTGACGTCTGACATCGTAGATGTCTGACTCGTGGCCATGTATGGCCTACTTGTGCGCCAGCAGAGCACGTCCTGTTATTTATATCAGGTCGCACTTGTTGATGGTGACGTCACCAAGAATGCTTAATATTGATGACATCAGGGATCTGGAGTGTGACATGAGGCGTGACGGACGGATGGGCGGACAGACAGACATGATCTGCATGTTTTTGAAGTGGTGAAAACCGCTTCCTATGAGTGGCTTTGTGTGTATCACGCCCATATATGGTCATTTTAGTCCAGAATGAACAGGCTTTTTCAAAAACAGAATGTCCGTTTAATTACCATATATGGTGATCTCAGTCCAGAATGAACAGGGTTTTTCAAAAACACAATGTATGTCACCTCATGTCCATATATGGTCACTCCAGGCCAGAATGAACAGGTTTTTCCTGTCCCGTACGTGCAAAATATCAGTCCAGAATGAATAGGCTTTTTCAAAAAGCAAAATGTGTGTCCCATGTCCATATATGGTCATTTCAGTTCAGAATGAATAGGCTTTATCTGTCCTGTACATCCAGAATATGTGTGTGGTGTCCCTCCCGGTCAGATGAATGGATACTTTGAGGATTGGTCAAGCTTCACATGATAATTTGGCCTTCAGGTTTTATCTGTCTTGTACAGGTCTCACCTATTGCAGCAATGACAAATAGCCGCATAAGAGCAAAAGCAAAGGCACAATAAGAATATACAGATGCTAACAGAATGGTAAAAAGGAGCATTAAGGCAGACAAGAGTAAATACATTGAAAATCTAGCAGAAGTTGAAAAATTTAGTATGCCACAAAGATAACAGAAACTGAAATAATTATAGAGGGATGCAGTTGACAAACAACTAAGAGACCAGCGAGCAGGACTTTTTATATATTTTTTTATACCGGCTGTCATACCGGCTCTCCAGACAATTCTATACTAAGATTCACCGCTTCACTTCGAACCGAGGTTTGATTTTTATTATACTAAATGCGACCTACAGTCGCAATTTTAGCTGTTGCCCAGCAATGGTCTGGGCTGGGGAATTGGAAATAGAAGTGGAAAAAATCGCACCCAATGTGAAGTGAGGGTGGTCGTGCTTGCATAACATCTTCAGACTAGGATTTAAGTCTAGGATGTACAGGCTATGCTACACACACACATTTTGCTATGGCAAAACGCTGAGGAAAAAGGCTACAGACATATGACATATGACATCACTAGACAAACATGATGCTACGCACACACATTTTACTATGGCAAAACACTGAGGAAAAAGGCTACGGACACACGCACGTCGCACAGCCACGTATAGGAGCGGTTTGCACCACTGAGGAAAAAGGCTACAGACATACGACATATGACATCACTAGACAAACATGATGCTACGCACACACATTTTACTATGGCAAAACGCTGAGGAAAAAGCTGAGAACCACAGGGGTCAATCAACAGAACTATCTGGATCAAAATATCCAAAATTGTCACTGGACTGGTCTGCAATTTCGTCCAGGGGTCTTCAACGAGAGAGAGTGAGTGTGAGAGTGAAGAGAGAGAGTGAGCGTATAGAGCGGAAGAAATCCGTTTTGAGGGTGTACTGTATGTGGTCAACTGTAAAAAATTAAAGGAGTAGTTCACCCCCAAAATAACTTTTTTTCTATTGATTACTCAAGCCATGGAGACTTGAGTTCAATACTATTTTTTTGTTTTTTGTCACATTCCTAAGACAAAAATTTGATTACAATCAATTTAGCCTCATTGATTCCAGATGGGGACCCAAATGCATTCGGGTCCCCATCCGGAATCAATGGCGGTAAATTTACTATAATCAATTTTTTGTCTTAGGAATGCAACACATACAAAAGAATATTATTGAACTCAAGTCTCCATGGCTTGAGTAATCAATAGGGGGGAAAAAAGTAATTTTGGGGGTGAACTACTCCTTTAACATCAATCCAACATAATGCTACACAATGATAGTGGTGTCAAACAAGTCTATGAAGCTATGTAAAAGTTGAATCTGCAGCAGTTGCATACAATATGGTGGGAAGTCCCGGCTTCATCTCTCTCTCAGCTAAGGGGTCCTTGGCCTGAAAAACTTTGAAGACTCCTGTCTATTACACAGAAGTCTGGCATATGACTGTACCTGTAGATTTGTGTTGATGCCACCAATGCTGAGTTGGCAGTGCCTGGTATCAACCCCAGAATCTTGTGTCTCAAACGGGAGCGCTCTGCCGACAAAGCCACACAGGCAGTGTTCATTACAAGGATTTAATGAGGAAAAGAATATTCCGAAGCAGAGATTGAGAGAAGTTTGTATAATCAACCAAATGGCAGAATGCTGAAATCCTGTAGTTTGACGCTTTGTTACATAACATGCTGGAAGATTTCAAACTAACTAAGGTAAAAAATAAAATATCATAGTCAGCATCTAGTCAGCATAATTAATTTCTGCCAATATTGTTATTTTTTCTTCAATTTTATCCCACGCTTTTGTAACCCATTTTCCACCCAGTGCCAACTGCCTAAGCTGTAATCGTGGGCGCTGCTCCCTCTGCCAACCTGGGGCCCCGAACTGAGCTCATTCTTCCTTCAGTACATGAGTAGTGAGCAGGCCGCTTCTTATCACCTGACTAGGGGGGAGCTTCCCCAGTTGGACGTAGCGCGTGGAAGGAACACGTTATTCCAACCAGTTCCTTTCCTCTCCATCAGGCGCCCCGGCTGGCTGCATATTTTTGTGAGGGTATCTACCCTAGGAGATACAAGGAGAACATGCAAACTCCACACAGAAAGGCCCTTTAGCCAAGGGGTGTGTGCGTTGATGACGCGGAGGAGAGAACACGCCCCCAGTGCCCACAGTGTCCTAATATGACTAATATGTTCCATTGGACCAATGTGAATCTTCTTAATTGTTCTTGTGTCTCTTATCTTTATAATCTTATCTTTATGTCTATAATCTTTCGAATCTGATGTAAATGTTTACAGTATGATTTACAGCTAAACATTTGCATGTCCTGGTTTAAAACCAGAAATATAAGAGAGCCCCCTATAAAACAGGATTGTAAAGAATAGAGACACAGATTAAGTGTGAGTAGTGTAAACAGTATGTGAATATGCTGTGATGGCATAAAGCACGTATAACATAACATTTTACAGACCACAGATAATGTGAATCTAATATACAGGCGTTGTGCCAGTTTACATTGTTTGTCTGTGTATTTTGTCAATAGTCCAAAATTGAGTGGCATACCAACAAATGCTGCTATTTTAGAACATGCTAAGGAGGAGCAGTGGATTTCTAAGCAAGAACATGACTTTCTTCTCCCTGCCCATCCTAGGTTGGCTGTTTTCTACATGTTGCCAAAGGTCCACAAGCACCCCACCAACCCTCCAGGAAGGCCCATTATCAGCAACAATGACTCTATTTCAGAGCCAGTTTCCAAGTATGTTGATCACTATATTAAACCTTTTGTGTCCAAACTACCTTCGTTCCTCCAAGACACTACTCATACTTTGAACAAGCTATCTGAACTGACAGATGTTGCCTCATGTTATTTGGTCACTATGGATGTGGAATCACTCTACACCAATATTGTACATCATTCATGAAGGCTTAGAGGCTTTGCAACACATACCTTCAGTCTAGACCAGACGATGTCATGCCTCCTACTGACTTTTTGGTGCAACTGACAGGGTGGACACTAAACAACAATGTTTTCCTATTTCAGGACAAAATATACCATCAACAAAAAGGCACCGCAGTGGGAGCTTGTTTTGCACCAAACTGTGCCAATCTCTATCTCGGATTGTGGGAAGAAAAGTTCATACTCTGTCCAGCCAATCCTTTCTATGAGAAAATCATATGCTATGGGAGGTATATTGATGACATTTTGTTGATTTCTTTCCGGGTCTGAAGATGAGTTGTTAAGATTCCATGAATATGTGAACTCTCTTAATGAGAATCTCAGATTGAGCATTGAATTCAGTAAATCAGAAATTAACTTTTTGGATTTAAAAATTTCTAAAACTGAAAGTGTCTCACTCCACACCTCTGTTTTTAGAAAAGTAACAGATCGCAACACAATTCTTAGAGCCGATAGTTTTCACCCCCTGGGGCTCATTAAAAACATTCCTTTTGGTCAATGCCAAAGGCTGCGTCGCATTTGTGACAAAGATGAAGATTTTGAAGAGAAGGCTGGAGAGATGCAGGCAAGATTCAGACAACGGGGGTAAAACCCCAATGTGCTGAATCAGTCTCTCACCAAAGCTAGATTACTGGAGAGAGAAAATCTGTTAAAACAATCTCATATGCCTCAAAAACCAAAACAAATTTACTTTGTCACTCAATACAGCCAAGAAGCAGCTCGTATTAAGAATATTATAACTCGTAATTGGAGCATCATTCAAAGTGATTCTACTAGTAATGTGTTCACCGAGCTTCCTTCTTTTTCTTACAGACAAGCACCAACCTTAAAAGACAAACTAGTACGCAGCGACCTGGTCCCCTTAACCAAGCAGAGTTGGCTCTCCAAACCAAAAGGCAATCACAGATGTGGCAACTGTAATTATTGTCATACCGAAAAAAGTAGTATTATTACAGTAACGCGTTACTTTGTAACGCGTTACACCCAACTCTGGTCATGACGTTGTAAAATCTAATATGCTTAAGGACACTCATGGGCCAGGAACATATTACATTAATACGTTGGTATAATGGTTGGAATGTGAATGTGGATGTTTTTTATGTAGGTCGAACCAAACGAAGACCTAGGGACAGGGTTTCTGAACATGTCTATGCTATCAGGACGGGTAATGAGAAGTACCCTATGGCAAAACATTACATACAGGCTGGTCATGTCAGCCCTAATGCCCTTAAGGTGATGGCTGTTGAGGTGCATGGTCCCCAATTCCAGGAGGGATGACTAAAACACCTACTACAAAGGGAAACCTTTTGGATTTTTAAACTTAAAGCTATGGAGTTTCCAGGCCTCAACGAGGAAATAGATTATTCACCTTTTTTATAATTGTTTGCTCTGCTAAGTGATTTGAAGTTATTGTAAAGTGATTTTGTTGGTGCTTGAGTACTGACAAATTGTATATTTGTGTATTTCTTTTTTTGGTGTGTTAAAGTGGTATTGGGTAGGTTGTTCTGTATAAGTCTACATTTTGTCTTGGTGTGGTTTTGGCCTCCCAGTCAACCTGCATATGAGTTTGTGATGTCATATCCTTGCCATGTATTAGCTCCAAAATAAAGGCTTTTTAACTGTCCCTCAAGAGTGCCTTGGTCTAACTTTTTTTGCATCAATTTTGTCACCTGGCTACCAAAGAGCACCTTTCATGGGAGATTTCTACAGCCAAACAGATGCACTCCTTACTCTGTTTTCTACAATGCAGCTATTGTTTTGTGTAAAGTGTTTTGTGATTCTTTTCTTACCCAGAGCCATTGATTGGAGGTCAGAGCTCTACTTAAACGCTTGAAATGTGTCTACTATTAAAATAATAGAGTCAATTCAAACAAAGGGTCAAACTCGTTCTCCTGCTATAGGCCTACCACCAAAATGTGGAGCACCTTACCGAAGGCCTTACAGGAGTGTAAATCCCTAACATCCTTCAAAATCGCCCTTCTTCTTCTTTCGTGTATCATCATCCTTGATGATTGGTTGACAACATTGTATTTCACAAGATTTCTTGTCTGAAAAACCACTTGCACAAGTTACAGGCGGCAGCCGCTCGGAACTGGTAAAAACAAACCTAGCCCAGCCTTACCCTCCCCCTGACCCTTCTTTGTAAATATCTACTGTCATATATTTTTTGCACTATTATTTTTTTTTTAATTTTTTTCTGATAATATCTACTGCATACTGTGTTGTGGATCACTAGCATCCTTTAAAATTGCCCTGAAAAATCACTTACAGGCAGCAGCCGTTCGCAACTGGTAAAAAACTAACCTAGCCCAACCCTACCCTCCCCTGCCCCTTCTTTATATACTGTTTGTTTAGACTTACTGTTTTCTTTTTTGATTTTCTTTACATATCTACTGCATAGTACTGTGTTCTATTTGTCTGTCATTAAATGTTATATGAGATACTTCAATGGTTTCCAGTGGAAATAAGCTTAGTCTTTTCATGGATCTCCTTTTAGTAGACCTTGTACCAGTGAACTGTACCGTCATGAAACTGTACCTTTTCCTATGCAAACTTCTAATAAAGTCTTCAATCAATCAATCAATTCTATGACTTCTATCCGTCTGTCATTCAATGTTATATGAAGTACATAAAGGTTTCCTGTGCAAATAACTCAAAAAGCTTACTAGGATCTCCTTTTAGTTGACCTTGTACCAGTGAACTGTACTGTCATGAAACTGCACCTTTTCACATGCAAACTTCTATAGTCTTCAATCAAATTCTACCCTTTTCTATGCGATGTCATAACTTGGCCACACGATGGCAATAGAGACAAGGTAACAATACAAACAAGGTAACGTTGCCTTTCTGGGCATGGTCACGTGATATGACTCAGATGACTAATTTAGCAGACAAAAATGTGATAATTGTATATTTGTATTTTATACTGTACAATACAACTGCATAAGTTGGCATATGTATACCCAGGGTTGTCAACATTGGACTGTCAGAATCCAGGAGATTTATTTTTGGGGGGCGCGCGGAACTCCCCAACCGGGGTCTGGGGGGTCCTCTCCCCAAAACGTATTAATAGATATTTTTTCCTGTGTTCTGTTGAATTTTGTGCATGTTTGATACATTTATCAGGCTTACTTTACTAGCATGGGTACAATTTCAGCCTTAAAATGCCAAATGTTGTTGTACAGATTTGATGACTGAAGCAAAAGGACATCTTTAATAATGATTTCTCATTTTTAAGTCATTACTTAAGTGAATATCTGTATGATCTTTCTTGCATGCATTGCCCCCACCCCTAAAGCGGGGGGTCTGGGGGTCCTCCCCCAGAAAAATTTTAACATAGTAGATGTAATTTCCTGTGTTCTGGTGAATTTTGGGAGTTTGATACAAAATCCAGGAGAAATCCAGGAGATTTGCCAATCCAGGAGACTCCCAGGAGAGGGGTTCAAAATCCAGGAGACTCCTGGGAAATCCAGGAGAGTTGACAGGCCTGTGTATACCTAAATAGGCCTATATGTTGTACATACAGCCACACCATAGCATATATTATAGACAGATCTTTCTCATAACCCACACATTTATAAATGTAATAGGCCTACATAGCCTACACAGTATATATCTTGAAACTGTATTAGGCCTATCTTTGTGTGAATACATTTATATTTTGTCCAACCTGTTTGGTATTTATATTGTTAATACAATATAACTTATACAATTGGGCTGCCTATCGTTGTATTTGGTCTCCCCTGCTCTTCTATTGAGAGTGAGACATTTAGATACTGTGCAGATTATGGACCTACTGTATGAGTGGACATGACCTATGATCCTATTTCTGGTTTGACTCAAGCTTTGGCCTGCAGGTCAAATCAAGTTCAGCACTTACTCAAATTAATCTGGCACAATGTTACAAAGATTTAATGCTAAATAATCAAATTAACTGTGTGAAAACTGTGACTGTAGATACTTTTCCTCTGGCATAATGGAATGCTTCAGGATGCTACAGTAACATTAACCTAATATTATACTTATACAGTAGTCAGGGAATATCTCCAGAAATAATGTCCAATCCTGGAATAAATTCCTTTACCAAGAAATGTCTTCACCAATGTGTTTGTAAAGGTGTCTACTACTGTCTAGAAACACATCTCACACAGAAATTCTGAAATTCAGTTTCCCTAGGAGAATCTGTGACAGCTGCTGAAAGTTGGGGTCCCATTAACTTAACTAAAAACACACCAAATAAATATGCTTTAAGTAGCATGTTCGAGAAAAACAAATGCTTGCAATGGATTCAGAATCATGAAAGATAGACCGCGGGTGTGGTTATAATGTGCAAAGTTGCCTTCCCTGTGTATTTTTGGTTTCTTCCTGAAAGCTGAAAGCGAAAAACACAGATTTAATGACATCATAAAATCTTCCCCTCCCCTTTTACCATACACCAAACACTTTGGGTGTGGCTAACTTCAGCTGGGTTAACATAAAAACATCATTTTAACACTTTCTTTACACCTTTTTGTAAAGATCTTCCTCCAAGTATGTTGTTGTTACTGTTATTGTTGGAGTAGGCTTTCAGATTCTTTGGTTAATAGTTACGGTTCCCTGACTTCTAGCATTGTCCCTACTTTTTTCAAAGTGCTGTAGGCCTTAAGGGTCAGGGTACTAAAGTATCGTTAGATTTTCAATAGGAATTCAATTTTAAAAAATCATTTTTCTCTCAATTTTCAAATTTTCTAGCTCCCCATAAAATCAAATATTGGTTCATTTTTCCAATTTTCTAGCTTGCAAAAAAATCAGGAAAATGCTTCAATTTTTTAAATGTGTGATTCATATTTGTCATTATTTGATTTGGAACCGACAAAGGAAAAACATCTTTAAAAAAGGTATTTTTCATTTTTTTACCACATTACGAATATCAAAAAATGGACCAATTTTTCCAATTTTCTAGCTTGCAAAAAAATCAGGAAAATGCTTAAATTTTTTAAATGTGTGATTCGTCTTTGTCATTATTTGATTTGGAACCGACAAAGGAAAAACATCTTGAAAAGGGTATTTCTTAATTTCTTACCCCATTACAACAATCAAAAAATGGGCCCATTTTTCCAATTTTCTAGCCCACAAAAAAATCAGGAAAATGCTTAAAATTTGCTCAATTTTTTGAATGTGTGATTCATATTTTGACATTATTTGATTTGGAACCGACAAACAAAAAATAGGCCCATTATTCAATTTTCAAGTCCAGGAAAGAAATCGTCATCATGAATGTCACGTGACCACGTGTCAAGTCACATGGTACACAACTTCAAAATAAAAGCTGTAGGCTAGTCTAACATCCAAGTAATAGGATCAACATGCAGGCAGGCAGGGGGTCCATGAGGGGTTTACAAGGGGGTCCATGGCTGGTTCCCAAAGTGTGGTTTGCGGACCCCCAGGGTTTCTATGGCTGGTTCACAACAGCCTGGTACACGTACAGCCATGGCTGGTTCCCAAAGTGTGGTTCGGGGACCTCTTGAGGTCCATGACGGATTTCCAAGGGGGTCCATGGCTGGTTAGCAATAAATGTGGTTCGGGGACCTCTGGGGGTCCCTGAGGGGTTTCCAAAGGGGTCCATGGCTGGTTAGCAATAAGTGTAATTGCGACCGTAGGTCGCTACTTACTATCACAGCCTGCACAAACTGTCCGTCTGTCTGTCTGTCTGTCCCTCTGTCTGTCACACCTCACACGTCACACTATTGCCCTGCTCATATCTCCGGGTCCCTGGGGGACCCCCAGATGTAAAAAATGACCAAATATGCAAAAATGACCAAATGACCACCCCAACGGGGCTGCTCACGGGGAATTCCCGGGGACCACCGACTCCTGCTGCTCCAGAACGGATGCCAAAGTGGTGGCGCCCCCAGTGGAGGATCCCCTCCACTGCAGCTCACATAAAATGCCGTAACTCGGGCTAGGAGCGTCCGGGAGAGCCGGGGCCGGTACCTATTCGTCCGCCAAGGCAACGCGGAGACCCCACCCCTCATTTCTCACATGGCCCTCTTCTAGCGCCACCATGAGGCCGATTCTTGCAAAACACATTTTTGGACACTGCTCCTACAGATTTTGCCCTAAAATCACGCACATCGGTACACAGTATGTCTACACATTGCCCACACAACTAGGAACCAATGGCAGTTACAGCCCTCTTTGTGTATACATGTGACCTACGGTCGCTTATCTCCCGATTAGGGAGTCTTACTGGTAGTGTAATAGGTGAAATAGTGTAATAGTGCATTACTTGTAATATTGAAATAGCATAAATGTTATTGCGACCGTTAGGTCGCAGTTACTATCAAAACCTCGACCAGCTGTGAGTCCGTCCGTCCGTCCGTCCGTCCGTCCGTCCGTCCGTCCGTCAGTCAGTCAGTCTGTCTGTCTGTCTGTCACACGTCACACTTTTGCCCTGCTCATATCTCCGCAACCGTTGCCCAGATCCATGCCAAATTGTGCACACATACTCCTTGCCTGCCAAACCACAACCTCCACCCATCAATTCACACATGACCCTCTTCTAGCGCCACCATGAGGCCGATTCTTGCAAAACAAATTTTTGGACACAGCTCCTAAATTTTTTGTCCTAAAATCACGCAAATCGGTACACAGTATGTCTACACTCATGTCATCAACATGGATCTGTCCCATATAGCGCCACCTTCAGGCCGATTTTTGAAAACACATTTTTGGACACTGCCCTAAAATCACCCTATTAGGGAGTCTTACTGGTAGTGTAATAGCGCAATAAGGGTAATAGTGTAATATTGTAATAAGTGTAATAATATAATAGTGTAATAGTGTAATTGCGACCGTAATTTTTCCCTTCTCATAGTGATTTTGGCTGCCAAACCACTACCCCCATTTCTCCCTCTTCTAGCGCCACCATGAGGCCGCTTCTTGCAAAACAAATTTTTGGACACTGCTCCTACAAATTTTGCCCTAAAATCACGCAAAGCGGTACACAGTATGTCTACACTGTCCAAGATAGCGCCACCATCAGGGCGATTTTTCAAACACATTTTTGGACTCTGCAAAGAGTGATTTTAGGATGCCCTGATGGTGGCGCTATCTCGGACAGATCCATGCTGATGACATGAGTGTAGACATAATGTGTACCGCTTTACGTGATTTTAGGGCAGAATTTGTAGGAGCAGTGTCCAAAAAATTATGTGTTTTGCAAGAAGCGGCCTCATGGTGGCGCTAGAAGAGGGAGAAATGGGGTAGTGGTTTGGCAGCCAAAACCACTATGAGAAGGGCAAAAGTGTGACTGAAAGTCTGACTGACAGACTGACTGACAGACTGACAGCTGGTGGAGGTTTTGATAAGAATGCACTATTACACTATTTCACCTATTACACTACCAGTAAGACTCCCTAATCGGGAGATAAGCGACCGTTGGCCGCTTATCTCCACAAAAAGGCCAAAAGTTTGTTTTACCAAAATCGTCCTGATGGTGGCGCTGGATGGGAGAGATGCGTTTTGATTACATGACTGTGCGATTTGTGTGATTTTAGGGCAAAATCTGTAGGAGCAGTGTCCAAAAATGTGTTTAAAAAAATCGGCCTGAAGGTGGCGCTAAATGGGACAGATCCATGTTGATGAGATGAGTGTAGACATACTGTGTACCGATTTGCGTGATTTTAGGGCAAAATATGTAGGAGCAGTGTCTCTGTGTAGCGATTTGCGTGATTTTAGGGCAAAATCTGTAGGAGCAGTGTCCAAAAATGTGTTTTAAAAAATCGGCCTGAAGGTGGCGCTATATGGGACAGATCCATGTTGATGAGATGAGTGTAGACATACTGTGTAGCGATTTGCGTGATTTTAGGGCAAAGATTGTAGGAGCAGTGTCCAAAAATGTGTTTTAAAAAATCGGCCTGAAGGTGGCGCTATATGGGACAGATCCAAGTTGATGACATGAGTGTAGACATACTGTGTACCGATTTGTGTGATTTTAGGGCAAAAATTTTAGGAGCAGTGTCCAAAAATGTGTTTTGCAGAATCGGCCTCATGGTGGCGCTAGAAGAGGGCCATATGAGAAATGAGAGGTGGGGTCTCCGCGCCGCCGAGGCGGACGAATAGGTACCGGCCCCGGCTCTCCCGGTCGCTCCTAGCCCGAGTTAAGGCATTTTATGTGAGCTGCAGTGGAGGGGGTCCTCCACTGGGGGCGCCACCACTTTTGCATCCGTTGTGGAGCACCAGGAGTCGGTGGTCCCCGGGAATTCCCCGTGAGCAGCCCCGTTGGGGTGGTCTTTTTTGCACATTTGGTCATTTTTTACACCTGGGGGTCCCCCAGGGACCTGGGGGTCCCTGGAGCTCCGGGGGTCCTTCGAGGTTGTAGTTTGGCAGGCAAGGAGTTTGTATGGACATTTTGGCATGGATCGGGGCAACGGTGGCGGAGATATGAGTAGGGGGAAAGTGTGACGTGTGACGAGTGACGTGACGGAGGGAAGGACAGGCTGACGGCTGGTGGAGGTTTGGATAGTAGAGAGTGTAAAAGTAACTGCGACCTACTACGGTCGCAATTAAACACACTTATTGCTAACCAGCCATGGACCCCCTTGGAAACCCCTCAGGGACCCCCAGAGGTCCCCGAACCACACTTTGAGAACCAGCCATGGACCCCCTTGGAAATCCGTCATGGACCTCCAGAGGTCCCCGAACCACACTTTGGGAAACAGCCATGGCTGTACGTGTACCAGGCTGTTGTGAACCAGCCATAGAAACCCTGGGGGTCCCCAAACCACACTTTGGGAACCAGCCATGGACCCCCTTGTAAACCCCTCATGGACCCCCTGCCTGCCTGCATGTTGATCCTATTACTTGTTGGATGTTAGACTAGCCTACAGCTTTTATTTTGAAGTTGTGTACCATGTGACTTGACACGTGGTCACGTGACATTCATGATGACGATTTCTTTCCTGGACTTGAAAATTGAATAATGGGCCTATTTTTTGTTTGTCGGTTCCAAATCAAATAATGCCAAAATATGAATCACACATTCAAAAAATTGAGCAAATTTTAAGCATTTTCCTGATTTTTTTGTGGGCTAGAAAATTGGAAAAATGGGCCCATTTTTTGATTGTTGTAATGGGGTAAGAAATTAAGAAATACCTTTTTCAAGATGTTTTTCCTTTGTCGGTTCCAAATCAAATAATGACAAAGACGAATCACACATTTAAAAAATTGAAGCATTTTCCTGATTTTTTTGCAAGCTAGAAAATTGGAAAATTGGTCCATTTTTTGATATTCGTAATGTGGTAAAAAAATGAAAAATAACTTTTTTAAAGATGTTTTTCCTTTGTCGGTTCCAAATCAAATAATGACAAATATGAATCACACATTTAAAAAATTGAAGCATTTTCCTGATTTTTTTGCAAGCTAGAAAATTGGAAAAATGAACCAATATTTGATTTTATGGGGAGCTAGAAAATTAGAAAATTGAGAGAAAAATGATTTTTAAAAATTGAATTCCTATTGAAAATCTAACGATACTTTAGTACCCTGACCCTTAAGTCACTCCTCTGCTAACCAACCTCGACCCTCCACCATGAACAGCTATAGACCTATCTTTAGTCTAATCTCCCCTTCCAATCCAATGTCGTGGAAAAGGCAGTCTTGATCAGCTGGTAACCCATGTAATAGGCCTAATAGCCTCACCTCACAGAACAGAAACAGCCCTTCTGAAAGTGACCAATGACCTCCTGCTATCTGCTGATACAGGACATTGTTCCATACTTATGACACCACTGATCATTTGACACTCATTATAGTGGGGGAGCCAATCAAGTGATTCTGCTTGTTGTAATTTTGGAATGATAATTGTTGGAGACATGTATATCTTCATTCTTGGGGTTCTCACAATGCCAAAAAAACATGTCTTCAATTTTTCTTTTTGGGTTTAGCATGTGTAATTAGCATAATTAGCCAATTAATTGCCAAAAACGGGAAATGGCAATAACTTTGCTTCTAGGTAACTTATAAAGGTGATCTAAGAGTCTACGTCCATGTTTGTGAGGTCCAGAAATTCATATGTTACCATTGTGAAGTCATACAACCTTTCATAATTAGCATAATCATCTTAAATTATACAAAAACGAGTTGAAAATCAGGAAATCACTTGAGAGATAATCTGAGACTCTTATTGACTAATTGAGAATGTTTACATGTCCAGAAATTCCTATCCTGATGTAAGTAAATCATGCAACCTTTGTCATTAGTACAATCTGCATACATGATTTATTAATTAGCCTGAAAGTAGGAAATTACCTGTTTCTTTTTCTGTTAGTATATCCATAGATTAATTCTTGTCATAATGAGTCAAGCAACTGTGCTTCAGCTGTGAGGGATCACAGCTGATAAAGCTAATCATAGTTATTGAAATGGTGTTGTTACTGATATACACTTTCATGCGTGCTACCTGTGATGGCCTCTGGGAACGTCATCTTTCTTCCCTGGATGAGCTATGCAAATACTTCTTTGCTCATGACAAGCAGAAGTATGCCCGGTTGGTTCCAGTCTACTTAGCAGAAATGAAGGCCCTGCAGACCACAGATCCAGAGATATACCAAGAATTTATGGATGGGCAGTTCACTGTCAATAAAAATCAGATACCATTCTGCGCCAATGGGGTGGATCATGCCCTTGAGCACATCACTCGCATCATGAAGGTCACTGGAGGCCTTGTGGGCATTACTCAGAATGCTAGTGCTAGGGAAAGGTTCTTCTTGACAGCACCAGAGCTGAGTAGACTTGCTGAAGAAGCATGCCAGATGGCTGGCACACAAACAGCTACACAAAAGGAGCACCATGACTTGTCCATTTCTGTCTGGACAAGGCAGGAAAAGAATGTACTTCGATTGAAGCATGTGATCAAGTCATCTTTGAATCCTCTAACATATTATGGCAAAGACCTACCCAATATCATCACAAAAGTTGTGATGCCACCCCACGTGGAGAAAGATGTATGCAGCCAAGACGAAATTGGCCAGCAGAACTATGTTGCTTTTGTGAAAGCACGCAATAACAAAAATGAAGTCAGTGTCTGGGCCAGAATGAAAAAGGTTCAACTGAAGATGTGGAAGAGTGCAGGAAAAGTTGTGAAACACAAGCTCGCTGACCAGGTGGTGGAATTGAAGGATGACAGGTCATTGTTTGCTCGAATGCTGATTGTTGCTCGATCACGGTCAGAGATCAATCTCAAAGAAGCCATTGGCCAGCACGAGTTCACTGCCAAACCACGTGCTCTCTTCACAGTGACTGGTGAGCTTCGGCCCTGCACAGACAAGAGCAAGCTCATGACCATTCTCGAGGAGCTGCAGAATGAGAAGAGGACTGGTGACGTTGGTGTTGATCAGCAACCACAGAGTGCTGCCACTGACCGTTGTCCCCTGCCATCTAAGAGTGTAACTGTCATAGATGGAATGGCATTGGTACAGGCAATGGGAAAGCCATCATGGATCAAGATATGTTCCCAGTGGGCTGACCACTTCATAGCCATACTGGACAGGAAGACCAAAGAACATAGTGAGACCCATGTAGTATTTGACCGCTATGATATTGCATCTTCACTGAAGGAGGCCACGCGTAAGCGACGCCAGGGTGGCAAGCCCCCTACCACTTATCATGTGGAAGACAACACACCGATAGGGAAGGTGTCTGAAAAACAGTAATGTCAGGTATCCACACCAAAGATGAGCTGACTGTCTATCTTGCTAAGAAAGCCCTCCTACACTACACGTTTTCATAATCACGTCAAGGCAAGATGTCCACTCAAACTATATCGATGTAAAACATCTCCACAGCTCACAGGAAGAGGCTGACACAAGGATAATCCTGCACAGCCTGCTGTCTGAAGAGGGCAACACAGCTCTACATTGAGTCCCCGGACACTGATGTCTTTGTTCTTGCAATCCGACGGTATAATCAGCTGTGCAAGGATACCTATTTCATCACCGGTGTGGGAAACAAAAAACGTATCATCTCACTGGAGCCAGTAGTGCAGGCACTGGGTGAAACGAGGACTTCAGCCTTACCAGGGTTCCATGCCTTCACTGGAGCTGACCAGACAGGCCATTTTGCTGGAAAGGGAAAGTTAACCTGTTGGCAAGCCCTAAACCGGTGTCCTGTGGAGGTGGTATCTGCATTTGCTACTCTAGGTACTGTACTTCAAAAAAGCTCAGTTCTGACACAGAAAAAAAGATTGAAGCATTTGTTTGCCAGCTGTACGAGCCTGGTACAAATCTTGTGGATGTTGGTGAACTCAGGTTATTCACAAAGAAACAATTAGAAGCAGAGAAGCTGCCACCTACACAAGGAGCATTACATCAAGCCATTGCCCATGCCCATTACCAGGCAATGGTATGGTATCAGGACCACGTACCTAACCCACAGATGCCACCAGCAACTGAATATGGATGGGAGGCTGAGGGAGATCATCTGGTGCCAGTCACAACACGGGATCCCCCAGCTCCAGCCTCCATTACTCAACTGATCAAATGTGGCTGCAAGAAATCCCAGTGCATGTCACATTGTTCTTGTCGATCTCAAAATTTGAACTGCTCTGAGATGTGCATGTGTGGGGCAGATGAAGAGGTGTGTTGTAATGTAAGCAAGGCGCAACTGTTGGGGATTGACGATGACGACTACAAAGATGGAGACCCTTCTATTTAAATGTGTTTACAGAACTTTCTGTACTAGTATTAGTATAAACGATCTGATAATTCTGTGACCATTTCTCATATTGTTCTTTATTTTATATGAGGGATATATAAAGAAATATAGCTATTTCTGGTTTCAGTGTGATTATTACATAATTATTACACAGACAAAAGGTTGCATGATTCATGTATAGGATATAATAATTCCTGGACTTGTAAACATACATCTTAGAGTCTGTGAGAAGCTTTCAAAGTTGACTAAAACAAAGAAATGCAGCAATTTGATTATTTTCACCTTGTTTTTGCGTAATTTATGCTAATTATGCTAATTAGGAAAGGTTGTATGACTTCACAATGGTAACGGATGAGTTTCTGGACCTCACAAACATGGACTTCGACTCTTAGATCACCTTTATAAGTTACCCAGAAGCAAGGTTATTGCCATTTACTGTTTTTGGCAATTAATTGGCTAATTATGCTAATTACACATCCTAAACACAAAAAGAAAAATTGAAGACATGTTTTTTTGGCGTTGTGAGAACCCCAAGAATGAAGATATACATGTCTCCAAAAATTATCATTCCAAAATTACAAAAATTGATAGGCTCCTCTACTATTAAAGTGATCCCTGACTAATACGACAAATATGCCTTAATACATTATAATTGTCCTCTATAACTACAATGTAAAATTAAAAACACCTCAATTATTTTATTTCTTCTAGAAATAACTAATCTTTCACTCAATAGGGGAAATGCCCGTCGCAAGTTGATGATGTCATAAATGTAATTTGTGATCTATCCCTATGGAATTTATGGCATGCATGTGAAAATAAATACAAAGTTAATACTTCCTATGGTTAATATGAGCATCAAATCAATATTTCAAATGTGTTTGTGTTTTGTTTTTTTGCACATGCATGCTATAAAAATGACACATGACATTTATGACATCATCAACTTGCGACAGGCATTTCCCCTACTGAGTGAAAGATTAGCTATTTCTAGAAGAAATACAAATATTTAAGGTGTTTTTAATTTTACATTGTAGTTATAGAGGACAATTATAATGTATTAAGACATATTTGTCGTATTAGTCAGGGATCACTTTAACCGACTGGAGAGGGGTGTGGGCATCTCTGGTGTTGCCCTCCAGTGGTTTAAATCCTATATGAGTGGCAGACAGTTTTCAGTTGGTATTGGAAAGATCGCTTCACCTCTCGCCCCCAAGGCTCGATTTTGGGCCCTATCTACATGCTTCCTCTAGGGGAGATTATCAGCACACATAATATTGATTTCCACTTCTGCGCTAACGACACCCAGTTTTATACCAAACATCATCAAACATTTTTGTCCATCCCAGACCTGACGAAGGTTGTACATGCGTTTATCTTCTCACATTTAGATTAATCAGAATCAAAATTATTGTCATATCATCACGTGTTTACAGATGATGATTTGTTTTGAATGCTGTACATTGTTTTTGTTATTTCCTTAAGAGAAAGGGAAGAAAAAGAGCAAGGGGGAAGAGAGATCAATACAAAACAAAAAAAAATAAAGAAGCAGTGCTCTTCTGAGCATAGGTCTCCACCAGGTCAGGAAGGTTATTCTGGCCTCCTGATGGCGTTATAATAGGCCAATGTGAAAATGGTGCCAGGTCTTCTTAGGCCATGCACGATTTTGTTCCAAAAGATTGTTTTCTAAAAGTCGACCTGGTGGTGATGCTATAACAGGCCAATGTGAAAAGTGGCATTTGTTCCTTGACCTAGTGGGAATGTGCATGCAAAGTTTCATGGAAAGCGCAAGCTGCGTTCATTTTGTTCAAAACAGACCAATCCTGCAAAGTTTGGATGCCAATCTTAGCCAATCAGGATGGAATGTGAAATATCGGACAGATCTGTGTACTGTTTTGTGTGATTTTTGGATAAAAAAAACACTTTTGACACTGATCGGTGGAGTTATAGGTAAAAACATGAATCGGCCTGTTATAGCGCCACCATGAGGCTGATTTGAAAAAACAAACCATGAGGCTGATTTGAAAAATGTGAGGTGGCATTTCTTCCTCTGCCTAGTGGGAATGTGCGTACAGAATTTCACGAAAATGGCACGCTGCGTTTGTGATTTGAAACATTTTGTTCAAAACCGACTAATCTCCATCCTATACTGGAGCATTTGGAGGCAATCCTAAACCAGAATGTTTAGCTACATATTCTCACAAACACCTCTCACAAACATAGCCACCACGTCGAACAAACGTGAAAATTTACAACTGTCCACATTTTAAACATGCCACTCTTTGAACCGCATTTATTTCAATTTAACAACATCTCGCCTCACGCAGAGCAGCCAGTCCTGACAGAGAGTATTCTGACCATTCTGGCCAGTGGGTATCAAGTTACAGAGGGAGGGAGGGGGAAGGAGGGGGGAGAGGAGCTGAGCAGAGTAGAGTAGAGTATCGAATTACAACAGAGGGGGGTGTGTGTGTGTGTGTGTGTGTGCGTGCGTGCGTGCGTGTGCGCGCGCGCGTGTGTGCGCAAGCGTTTTTTTTCCCCCCTCTCAAAAAACTTTTTTTTTTTTCAAAAAACTTTTTTTTCTCAAAAAAAGAATTACCCATATTTGGCCATTACACACACCACACTGCCGCAACATGGCGGTGAAGGCCGCGCAGCGGCCTGAACTCTAGACTTTTGCGGCCCGAAGGGCCGCAAACTTCTAGTCCTACAAACTTGCAGCCAATCTTGGCCAATCAGGATGGAATATGGAAAATCGGACAGATCCATGTCGATCACATGACTGTAGAGATACTGTCTACCGATGTGCGTGATTTTTGGACAAAATCTGTAGTACTGTCAAAAAATCTGCCCAAATCTGCCCAAGTGAAAAATGTGGTACGAGGTTCTGAATTGGCATTCAGGGAGTGTGCACAGTTTGGTCGAGACCGGCCAACGGCGCTTAATTGAGATTAGCTGGTAACGGATGGATGGATGGACGGATGGACAGACGGATGGACGGATGCACGCATGCACAGACGGATGGAAGGACAAAGGGCGAAGGGCGAAAACAGGCCTTCGGCCTGGTGGAGACAATTATCTACATATTTACACATAGTACCAGATATCTACTGTATCTGATGCGGTAAGTACCTGAGGTAAGACTTAAAGGTGTGTGAGCATAGGAGCAGATATATAATGTACATGATATGATATCGACTTTATTTAAGATGCAGGAAAAAAAAGCCGTCATAAATGGGATTAAGGTGCAAAGTGTCAGTTCGTGTTGACCGGCCGCATAGTCTACATATGGTAACTGAGTGACACTGGTATAATCCACAGGTAGGTCCAAGAGGAAGAGGAAAAGTCTTAAGACCAGCCTGACGACAGGTGGTGATCGTGCCTTGTTCAGCATTCTGACGGTATTCGGGTGGTAGCTCTTCATGAACCTGGTGCAATACACCCTGTGGACAATATGCCTTCCGGTTGGTTCCAAGATTTCTAGCGGAAGTTTAACGGAAGTTACGTTAGGGAAAAACCGGGGAAGCTCACATACGGGGAAGCTCACACAGCGGAAGTTGAACGCGTTCTGCCTTATATTGTCCCCAGGCTTTTCTCTTCGCAGATGAGTAAAGCCTGGCTACGCGAGGCTAGGTGCAATAGGCCTCCTAGCCTGCGCTACAGTTCCTGGAGCACGGGGAGCTTGCCTCCCATTATACACTCTGCCGACCGCACCACTCGCTGTAGGTTTTTATTTTCTCAGGCAGTGCCATTTCCGTACCAGGCCTGCAGGCCGTGAGCTGTTGTAGTACAGCCTGAGGATGTCCTACTCCAAACATCAGGCGGTGAAGCCAGTACAGTTGCTGCTGAGCCTTTTTCCTCACGTGTGTGGTATGTGTCTTCTCATTTGAGCTCCTGCTCGGTGTGTACTCTGAGGAACTTGAACCTCTTGATGTGTATATCCCAGGATCTTGAACTCACTGACCCTTTCCAGAGCAGCTCCACCGATGAGGATGGGGACATGATCTGTCTGCGGCCTCCTGAGGTCCACGATCAGCTCCTTGGTCTTGTCAACGTTGAGGGCGAGGTTGTTCTCCTGGCGCCAGAGTGCCATTGAGTTCATCTCATCTCTATAGTCAGACTCGTCGTTGTTCACAATCCGTCCTATCACTGTTGTGTCATCCGTGTACTTGATGATGGTGTTGGAGTCAGTGTGGATGCGCAGTCATGCATGTCTATCAAAACCTCCACCGATGATGCTACCCATTCTCACCACCTCATGTCGGTTTGACAGGAAGTCTAGTATCCATGAATCCATTATGAGATACTTTAATGGTTTCCTGTGGAAATAAGCTTAGTCTTTTCTAGGATCTCCTTTTAGTAGATCTTGTACCAGTGAACTGTACCGTCATGAAACTGTACCTTTTCCTAAGCAAACTTCTAATAAAGTCTTCAATCAATCAATCGTGCATGCTTGGGTGTAGCTCTAGGTCTCATAGCTTTGTATCAAGCTTTGCTGGGACAATGGTGTTGAATGCTGAGCTGAAGTCCATGAACCGCATACATACATACTTGTCCTTCAGCTGCTCGCCATCCATGTGCGAGAGGGCGGCGTGGAGAGCCATCGGTGGATCTGTTTTTTAAGATCTGTTTTTGGGGCTTTTTATGCCTTTATTTGATAGGATAGTAGACTGACAGGAAATGTGGAGAGAGACGAGGAGTGACACGTGGCAAAGGTCGTCCGGAGTTTGACAAAAATCGGCCTCATGTTGGCGCTATAAAAGGCCCATGTGAAAACTGTGGAGCAGAGGTTTTGAATTGTCATCCAGAGAGTGTGTGCACAGTTTGGCAGAGAACAAGCCAACGGCGCCGGAGATTAGCTGGTAACAGACGGACGCATGGACACACACACGCGGATGGACACACGGATGGACACACGGACAGACGGACGGACAGGGGCGAAAACATAGTCTCTCCCATGCCTTTCAGCTGGTGGAGATAATGATGCACGTGATATACAAGGCCAGGTCAGGTCTTGCTCCGTCTTAGATCTCTGATCTGCTCTCCCCTGTGCAAACACGCTGTCTGAGATCCTCAGGCAAAGCACTTCTAGAGACCAAAGGAGATCTGACTTTTAGTACCAGAGCTTGCAACAATTTGAAATGCACTGCCCTTGGAGATCAATGCTTTCTGAACTGGTCTGGTTACTTAAAATGCACTTTTATAGGTTAGCCTTCAGTGCTAACTCCTACTAATTTCAGTCTATCATGTTGACTGTTGAATGTCACTTGTTGCTTCTTGTTTTTTGTTGCTTTGTGTACCCTGCCTTATCAATAATAATATGATTGGCTTATTATAAGTAGAAGCTTCCCAAGCAATGGTGGAAATCTATGTAATATGTATTGATCAGAATCACAAGTTAACAGGTGTAAAGAAGTGGTTGAAATCCGTCTTTGTCTTTCCATTGTTTTTGTTGTTTTCAGAAAGAGAAAGAAAAGAAGAGGGGGGATAAGGGAGAGATGCACTTTCAATTTCATTTCTTGGTTTTCTCAATTAAATCAAAACTGATTCAGTTGAATCAAAAGCAAAACCTAGCCTATATAAAAGGAATGAGAGACTCACTTTCCAGTAGGGTAACATTCCTTATGAACGCCTGCAGACAATGTTTTGAAATGTTTTGATCAGCACTCATAGTTTTACTACAAGAGTGTATCGCTATATAATATCAGTTTACATCATGTTACATAGTTTCCACTAAGCATATACTATCCAGACAGCACACTCTTCTACTGATGCAGGCTGTGTGTGTGTGTGTGTGTGTGTGTGTGTGTGTGTGTGTGTGTGTGTGTGTGTGTGTGTGTGTGTGTGTGTGTGTGTGTGTGTGTGTGTGTGCCTGAGTGCGTGCACACGCGCATGAGAGACAGAGTGCTTACATTTTTTTTAATGAAGATTTCACTTAATGTGACCTAACAATGCCAGTTAATCTCAAATGATGTCCAGCAACACTGGTAGTAGTCTATATGTAAAATGATAAGCAGACATGATGAGCTATATCATCTGACATTCTGTATACAGTAGTATAAGATGAATAGGGTCCAGATTTAGGCTCATGGTTAGGCTAATAGCAGTGAAATGAAGGATGAGCAAGAAATAGCAGTTGCTATAGTTGCTGCTGCTGCTACTGCTGCTGCTGCTACTACTAATACTAGACGCCTCAGGGTGACATGCGACCTCACCCTAAAGGCAGAAGTTGCGCCAATTCTTGGCCATTTTGCCAGTGATGTAGCCTGACACTCAGCCTGAATTGACATTTCGTTTCACTCAAACAAAATTGTAAAGGGGTGTGGCTAGCGATTCAGGGTCTGAACCAGGCTACCAGTGATGTATATTGGACCAGTTACCCATATATCGAGACCCCTGGTACCCATATATGGAGATCCATGTACTGTAGCCTATATGGAGATATGCTGTGAGAGCCCAAACATTGCTTACTCAGTTATTCGTTATGTGAAAGTCCTATGATGTCTATGACATCTGACATCATACCATTTTATGCCCATACATGGAGATCCCTGTCTGTAGAACCAGCCATAAGTGTGGTATGTGGCCAATGTGGCCTCCATATATGATCATTCCCATATGACGTCCTGTTATATATGGGCTTAATATTGATGACATCAGGGAACTCCGTATATGGGCACAAAAGGGATTCTGTTAGTGTGACATCTGACTGGGCACTTTAATGAAGTGGGCCCAAGGAGAACTGAGCACTCTTATGAAGCGGGCCATTGGGAGACTGGGCCTTTTAATAAGTCTGTCAGAGCCAAGGGCGATTACAGTATCAGACGTTTAATGAACTCATCGCCTGAGCTAATGGATGACAATTAACACGTTACAATACATTTAAGGAGAGTAAGAAAATCAAAGTGTCTGAAAACTAAATTGTACTGATGGGAAACGTTTAATGGATGTGAACTGATCCATTCCATTTACAAGGAGAGAAAATTAAGCAGTAAGTATAGCCTTGGGAAACAACGGTTCCTGAGCCTCGTGGCCCATAGGAGCCTATATATCCTGTTCCTTTAATAGCGTGAGGTAGCTTGATGTAGGCTACAGTACACCCCCTGGACATGATGCTATTGACTTACCCCCACGTCCAACCCTTGATGCTGAGTGCCAAGCAGTGAGTGGAGGTATTGAGTACCATCCTTATAGTCTTTGGTATGACACATCCAGGGATTGAACCCTGACACTCTAACCACAAGGCCACTAGGCTGGTAGACTAGAGATCAAACGAAAGGGTATTGAGTATCAAAACAAAACTGAAAAGAATATTTATATAGGACAGCCGACCACGCCTGAAACACATAGGTTATTAAGTCTCAGACAGAAAATCATATCTTTGGGGCTTTTGGACATGCTATTAAAACTAGACCAGGTCAACCTGGTTGTGCCAGACCCCCTGTCTGTCATCATCATTTATGACATCATGCCTTTTGTAGGCATGTCATCATCATGTCATCATCATATATACCCTTTATATAGAAAACCCGGACCGACATTTGCTTATGTAGGCCTACCCATTTCATGGGTCTGGCAAACAATGGACAGAATGAAAATGAAAGTAACTAAAAGGAGAGATAGTGAGTTATATAAATGAAAACTCAAATTACATATAGCATAAAGCATAAATTATTTTTCCAAATGTGCAAATCAAATCAGTGCAAGTCTGTCTGTCAACAGTCTGTTAATAATAGTAGTGTTGTAGCCCATTCTTAAGTTGACACATCTGTTGTAGGCTAACAGTAAATGTTATACACTGGATGCTAACAATGATCTCATTGTTCAGTTCAATACTTTATAAACGTTAAGGATGTCCATAATTACAACACCAGAGGCAGTGCCACAGATCACGTTCAACCCAGAGTCAACTCAAAGAAAGGGTCGAAACTCGTTCTTCTGCTATACCACAAAATGTGGAATGCCTTACCAAAGGCCATAAAGGAGTGTGGATCACTAGCATCCTTTAAAATTGCCCTGAAAAACCACTTACAGGCAGCAGCCGTTCGCAACTGGTAAAAAACCTAGCCCAACCCTACCCTCCCTGCCCCTTCCTTGTATATACTTGTATACTTGTATATTCCTTGTATATACTTACTGTTTGTTTAGATTTACTGTATATTCCTTGTATATACTTACTGTTTGTTTAGATTTACTGTTTTCTTTTCTTTTTTTCCCCCCTTTTCTTTACATATCTACTGCATAGTACTGTGTTCTATTGTCTGTCATTCAATGTTATATGAGATACTTAAATGGTTTCCTGTTGAAATAAGCTTAGTCTTTTCATGGATCTCCTTTTAGTAGACCTTGTACCAGTGAACTGTGCCGTCATGAATCTGTACATTTTCCTATGCAAACTTCTAATAAAGCCTTCAATCAATCAATCAAAAAATCAGTGATTAGAAATGGGGTTTAAATGTAAAACAGGCCCGAATGAGTGATAAGAAATTGGGTTTAAAAATTAAATTGTAAAAGGGAATAAAACTGTCCTCTTCAGACATAATTCATTATTATCCTTGGGGCTTTGGTGCTTTATTCAATAGCCTGTTATTCATCACTGGTTTTGAGGAAAAGCTTGTCACAAATTCCGGCCATTTATTCTGGAATTTCCGAGATTGTGGTGTGCCAGAGGCAGTGGTGTAAAGTAACTAAGTAATTACTCAAGTATGTAGTGTAGGCTACTACACTTTTGAGTTTTAGTATTTTTCTCAAGTAGCCTACGTTTTAAATTCCAGACTTTTACTTTGTAACATTATTTCTATATTGCAGTATTTGATACTTTTACAATGTGAATACTTTTTTTCCACCACTGTACTCTTCCCAGAAGTTCCCACTCAGTTCATAGGTTCAGACGAAGACTACATTACCCACAACAACGCGCGCGGCTAAACTCAACTCGCCGCACCTTCATCGGGTGGAGCTTGGCGAACGTGGGAAACGTTGTGAGGCTGCTGCTCTGCTGCCACTGCTGCTGTGGAGAGGAGTGAACATTGTTTTACAGGGAGGAGGCGAAGCGACCTGTGTGCAGCGTATACAGTGAAGCAGAAAACTCAACTTACTTTTTTTTCTCTCCCCCGGTTCCGTTGCCGTCGCATTTTATATTTCGAGTGACCGTGGACGGGGGGGACCACCACCACCACTCGCCTGGCATGCGACACACGATTTTGACGAGTCACAGCAACAGGGCATCGTTCAGAATGTCACGGACTAATATCTCCAGCGGGAAGCGCGACTCGTAAAGACCGCAACGCGGAAAAGACTCAGCGGGGAGAAGAATGCGAATGGTCGGAAGAGAACGAAGTGAAGCAAAATGTAGCGTCGCTGCGGCATTCCACATAGCTAGAACTAACGGTAGAGTAGAGAACAGATAGCCTCGGCGCTAGAGCGAGTTCACTAACAAGACGTGTTGAAGTTGTAGGGTCGGCTTTGAAAGGGAAGAGTTCGTCGGCATTCGTCAAATCAAAGAAGATAAGAGGGAAGATGCTCCGGAGAAGACTGACCCGTTTGGTATGAACACTTACGTCTACACACTCAATTCTAATTCAAAGGAGCTTTATTGGCATGAGAAAACATACGTTTACATTGCCAAAGCAAGTGTCAAAATGAAAACTGTTGAAAAAGGGGAACCTATATACAGTTGGAGGGGGTGCAGCATTGTGTAAACAGAGCTATGTCACATTTTGTCGTTATATATACATGTTATACAGTGTATAAACACTCACACATGGCTAGCTGCTGGTGGTGGTGGGCAGCTAGCTCTCAAATCCTGTGTCCTGGAAAATACAGTGGGTTTCTCTACACTACACCAGGACGAACAGGAAATGTGCTGGTTTTTCTCCACAGTCCACCCCCCTGTCAGCCACCAACGTTACCTTGGAACTATTATTCCCTGTTCATGCCAGTCATACCAGCACAGCAGATAGTTAATTGCTTGTAGCTGCAATTCAAATTCCAGAGGAACAACTTTACTTCACTAAATGATGATTTGTTGAATCAATTGCACAGACATGATAGCTATGACCGCCCACCTGTATACTAGGGACAGTGCAGCTCAGTAGGTGCATCATTGCTGGTATGGTGTTATAACACACTTGTAAGTGTGAAAGCAGCCACTAAGTGGCACTTGTTTTTTTTTACATGGCACAAAATAGATACAGAAATAATTTTTCCTAGTCCCTGCATTGCAACATTCCCAAGTCTAACCACATGTTTTGTTGAGCGTAAAATATTCAATTTTTATTAGAAATTACCTGGCTGGCATCACGTTTCCTGACTCATCAGTTAATTTCATTCTCCTCCATCATTTATTATGTATATATATTTTTTAATAGAAATTAAATCATGGGTACTTGAATCTGGGATCCGTTTCCATACGGACAGTCACAATCCCATGTTTATGAATGTTGAACCACCTTTACTGCCTTTTTTATAGTTGTATGCTCCAATAACCTGTTGTCTCTAGCAGGCCGACTATCCCACAGCCAACGTGAGCAGTATAGATACCGACAGTGAATGAGGGGGAAGCAATATAATAATTATACCGCCTGACCCTCTTACCGGCCTCTCTCCAAGTGTTGCCGGGTCAGCGTATTTTCCAGCCTCAGGAGTGGTTTGCTCCTGTAATTTCTCTTTTGGTGTGAGCAGTAAATAATATTTTGTGTGGAGCAGCCAGCCACACTGTCATTGATGCACATTGTGCCGTTATCTCAGGCCTCTTTGCCTCACATTTCACGCCACCTTCCCCTTAGCCCATGGGAGGTACAGTATATGCATCATGCAGCGAGAGAGAGAGAGAGAGGGAGACTGCTCATACCAAAGGCACAGAAAGAGGCTGCATCTGCCCCACTTGATTCTCCCGCTACGATGCACAGTGTGCCACTATGCCCGAGTGTCTTTGGAAAGTCATTAAAGATGGCTCTGGGAATGAGTAAAGGCTGGGCTTTTTTCATCAGCTCCAGAGGTTGTAATGCTCTGACAGGAATGCACAATCACACAGCTGCCTTTGATGTTTCCCTCAAGCCCCCGAAGGCGGCAGTGTGATCAGCGAGAGAGAGGTGGAGCCTGGCGGAAATGTGATAGTATTCATTGTGGGAGCCCCTGCCTTGACTGCGGGGGGAAACCGCATAGACACATGAAAGCACCATGTTGGCCTCGCACTTCTTAGTACCTCAGTAGGCTACCTTTCCTGTTATAGGTATACTCCTACTCACATGGGAGCTGCTGGACTTTAACAATGCAAAGTTGTTGTTTTTTTAATTATGTTTTTTTCTGTCTTTATTGATACGGAAGATGGACAGGAAATGGGGGGAGAGATGTGACACGTAGCAAAGGTCATCAGGATTAGGATTTGAAACCTACTGTAGGCCAGTGGTCCGGCCAACAATGCAAAGTTTCTGTTTTATTATTTTTTCCTTTGTTACACTAGCGTATTTATTTTTTTCAAAGGTACATTTTGAAACCTACAGAATGGTGCAGCTGGTCTAATTATGTGTTTTGCAGTTTAAGGGATAACAATTTCAACCGTGGCAGGATATTTTAGACTGCCGTTATAGGCAAGCGTTAGAAACAAACGAAAAAAATCCCCAAGCTCACTGTCAACGTGTCAAATTGCGACACATGAGCTTGTAGATCAAAGTTTATAGAGCTTTAATGGTTAGAGCTCTACAGGTGTCCTTAATTTGTTGAGTAATGTTATGCAGGCCTTATCTATTCTGTAGTCAGTATTTTGAAGAAGTTTTAAAGGGAAGAAAGGAACTGGTAACACTTACATCTGTGAGATTGTGGTGTGAGTGAGTTGTTCTAAACCGTTTTTTTCAACCACAGTTAGTAGGTTAAACACGGGAAACCCCGCTAAGAATAGGTGTTTGACTCCTTTCCCATTGCCAGAGGGAGAGTATCCCTTTCTGCTTTTTTACCCCTTATTTTTGCTCCTGGTGTGTCATGTTCAATGTCACAATGTCAGGTATGGAACTTCAATGTGCGTCATAGCATCACGTCATAGCGTGTCTACCCAGCTGTCATGTTTCCGTCATTGCTGACATACCTGAGACTGCTGCACTGCTGCAGAGTCATTGGTCCCAGGAATGAATGCCGATTGTAACCTTTCCCAAAGAGATAAGCCAGATGTTAGTGTTTTTTTTGTCCTGTGGGAAAGGGGCTTGAGTCTTGAACTTGAGCCAATGGGTACACTTTATTTACGCCTTCTTTATGCCAAATCTAGGTCTATGCTGAAGAGCAATCAAAAGTCCACAGTCACTGTGGAAGATCTCTCAAAAAACAAAACGGCCTAATGTGCACTGTAAGCGGTTACGATAGAATTGCTTTTGTGAGTGTAAAGCGTAAAGGCTATTAATGTCCTGTGGTTTAGATTGTGATTCATAAACACTTGGCAACAGTGCAAGCTCCATGCGACCCCCGCCTCCACACACACACACACACACACACACACACACACACACACACACACACACACACACACACACACACACACACACACACACACACACAACACCTCGCTCTCTTCCTTTCCAAACCATTAAAGACACATTTATTTAAACCGAACAGCTACAACCCAAGTTGCAGCGTCTGACGTTCCTTTGTGAATCATGACAGTGATGCAGCTCTTAGAAGACTTATACTGTACCTCCACCCAGCATCTAATAGTGAGCAGTGGGGCTCAACATAGGACTTGTGTTGACCAGTGCTTCTGCATTTCATTTGAGGTCAAGAAAATGTCAGCACTTTCGCGCCACACCCCCTCCACAAAGACA
This sequence comes from Nannobrachium achirus, assembly GCF_963921795.1. Classification (NCBI taxonomy): domain Eukaryota; kingdom Metazoa; phylum Chordata; class Actinopteri; order Myctophiformes; family Myctophidae; genus Nannobrachium; species Nannobrachium achirus. The sequence goes on along the minus strand of NC_137824.1, from coordinate 49,508,847 downwards.
TGCTCAAATTCTGTTTTGCAGTTTGCGGTCTGTCCGATGGAAAGGCTCTCGTGCGATGGGCAAGATTCTCAAGCATTTGCGTTTGAGTGCTCTCCAGCACGCTCAGAGTGCAGCAGAGCTCAATTCACCACCCTGTTTGTCTCATTTACCACACATGTCCCCCCCCTACCCCGACTGTCTTTGGGCCCCACTGTCCCTGCCGTAGGCTCACTCACTGACTGCACCTCCGCTCTGCTGTAACATAAGGATTAAAAAGCAGGCACTTAACCACATGAAGAAAAAAATGAAGTCTTCTTCACAGTGACACTGGTTATGCGTTCTCCTTCTTTAATGCCATTCAACGTTTGGATAACTTTGATCTTCAGAAACTGATTGTGGGGCAGATCAATGTGAACACTGAACGGCAATAAACGGGTGGAGCAGATAACCGAGTGTGAAGAATCCATTGGATTTTATGTTGATCTTCTGTTTGTCCTGCCCCTGGACACTAAAGGGGATGTGCATGCACTGTCTCCCTTAACAACATTAACCCTAGCATCCCTATTTTGGTAAAACAAATTAAAATGTACTTTTTTGTAAAAAAAAAAAAAAGAGGAAAATAAAATAGCAGCTCTTGTGCTATTGGTTATTTACGCTATTCACTAGCTCTATCTTGCTATTCATATGACGTATATAGGGCATAAGAGGCTCACACTACGGGGGGTGCATTTAGTATCAAGCCTTCACCGGCATGCATGTCAAACATGAGTGTAAGGGCCCTCAGGTACACGATGAACCTTCTTCTCAGGTCGGCTGACAGGGCAGTTGCAGGCTGTGTGCTGTGCATGGAAACGTAAACACACACACACACACACACACACACACGTGTGCGCGCACACACAGCTGCAGACACAGTAGACGCACACATGCTGTGTTCACACTAGCAGCTACAAAAGCTACAAAAAAGACCAAGCGTGGCCAGCCAACTACATTGCTGCTGAGCCGTGTTGCTCCAGACTAGACACACTGCGTAACATGAAAGGTGTAGTGTTAAATTGCTCAGGGAACTGGTGAGTTACATAAATGACAATCGTTTTTCTCTTCCATTTACCTGAAGGAACAGAAATTGTGGTGAGAGTGGAAACAAAAACATATCATTCACTGATGCTTACTGTGTCATTGGAATGCTGAAAAAAAGTTGAAACTGGCTCAACCTTTTTTTGTAGTGCCTGGCATGCAGTGACAAGTGTCGGGGCATCAGGTTGCAATGTTGCTGGCTCCCACTGAAAATGACTTGTTGCTATGTCGCTGCCAGTGAGAATGCAGCAGTAGGCTCCGCCCCTACCTGTGAGCATTTTACATTTCCCCATTTCTTGTCTCATGTGTACACAGACTAGTACACACCTTGCAGGGAGGTCAACACCACTCTGTAAATAAATGGCAATTGGTGCATTCATGTAGCGCCTTCATCCAAAGTGCTTTACTTACCAGTAAGACTCCCTAATCGGGAGATAAGTGACCGTCAGGTCGCATACACAAACCTTAGAAGGCAATGGTATGCAATCAGGAGGGGAAATTGGACAGATCCATGTTGATGATGTGACTGAGATACTGTGTACCGCTTTGCGTGAATTTAGGGCAAGATCTGTAGGAGCAGTGTCCAAAAATGTGTTTTGCAAGAATCGGCCTAATGGTGGCGCTAGAAGAGGGGCATGTTAGGTGGAGGTTGTGGTTTGACAGCCATGGAGTGTGTGTGCAAAGTTTGGCATGGATAGGGGCAACGGTGGCGGAGATATGAGTAGGGAAATGTGTGACGTGACGGACAGACTGACTGACAGACAGCCGGTGGAGGTTTTGAGAGTAACTTCGACCTGACGGTCGCAACAATGTGCCTTACATTCATCCGTTCACACACACATCCACACAGCGGTGTCAGTGGAAACCAGGCAAGGCACCAACCAACCTGCTGATCGGTAGGGCTGTCACAATTACAAACTTAAGTTGGCAATTAATTGTCACACAAATAATTGCGATTAATGATTTAATTGTGTTTTTTGGCATAGAACATTGTATGAATACAAATTTAAGTTCTGTTTGCCTTTTAGACTTCATAATCAGAAACTGCACAGGGCAGATGACAAATGACTACAAAGAAATTACTGACATACCGGTATGTAATAATTGTATACTTAATTTTTTTTAAATAGCGGAAATAGTTGATCAACAAGCAGTGACGTGTTGTAAGCTTGTTCTGCTATTGCTGCTATTTTTGGAAAATCTTTGAGAAATGTACAAACATTTTCAACATGGAAACGATTATGCAAGAATATTTGCGATACAATTAGGCGATTATGTAATAATTGTGACAGGCCTACTCATCGGAAGCGGTTACCAAGCAAGGAGGAGTCTGGGGTCAAAGAGTCAGTGATGTAGCCTCGCAAGCCATCCCGAGTTACGTCATCACCAATGTGCTTCCTTTCTCGGTCTGGTGTCCCTTCCATTGAGTCTCTTTATGAGAAATAGGTTCTCAATTTCCAATCAAAAGGCTGCATTTCGAGCGAACCCGCCTCACACCGCTCCTGATTGGTCGAGCGGCTGCTACAGCTCTCGCATTTAGTAAACAAACATGGCGGACCCCATGTCCGATGCGAGTTCACAAATCGCAAATAAAAGATGCATTAAGTGAAGTTTTATCTGAAATCAAAGGCATCTCATAACTTAAAAACGAACAACAGTTTGCACCTTTGGAATTTCTGTCTGGAAAAGACGTATTTGATGTTCTCCCGACGATGTTTTGATGCGCTGATGACTACTGAATGGACCTGTCAGTCAAAGTGAGTAACGACGTCATTGCGTAATGCATCGTCTATGGAGAACTCCCAGACTCAAAAAAGAAAAAAAAATAACTCCCAGACTCTCCTTTTGGAGAGTCTGGCTGTTGCGAGGCTATCAGTGATGCCCATACCCTGTATATTATTATTGTTTATTTATTTTATATTTTATTATTTGTTTGGTGTGGAACTGGGAAAACTTGTGGATTGCTAGTGAGCGACTTAAACAACCGACGCATTCTTCAAGCACTGATAGAGTCATCTGTGTCCTCAGTCCTGTGAGCGTCCAACACAGATGCTGCACATTTATTTGCCCGTTTTATGAAGCTCGGCTCATGTCATCTTTCACTGCTGCTGCCGCTGCTCCTGTTGTAGTTGTAGCATTGCTGAGATGATCTGTGTTGGAATTCTCAATGTTCCCTCTATTGCACATTCACCACATCACTGCCATCACACCACCCCATGCTCCACACACATCCCCTGCTTGGCATTTCAGTGCCCTCGCGCCTAAGAGCCACATGGAGCTAGCATCCAGCGTCCACGACACCTGTTGGAAAGAGACGAGGAGCCTCTTATCAGGCGATGACAGTTTTAGAGCAATGCCCCGTGCCCGTCTGTCCCTCAGCCATTTTAGGGAAAGGGATATTTACTGTTCCCTGGGGAGGGGGGGAGGGGGGGGGGACTTCTGCATTCACCCAGCAGATGGCTGCTCAGATGAGCGTATGGGGGAGGTTTAGGGTTAAGTGTCTTTCTCAGGAGACAGGGACACTTTGACATGTGATTTATCCCACCTGTTTCATCTGGAGAGCCGTGTATTGATTAGAGGCATGCTCCGTTTTGCCGCCATTAGTCTTGTGCTGTGAAACTGGCTGCTGGACAGAAGTGCTTACTCTTGACTTCTTTCTTCCTTTTGCTCTCTCTTGTCTTCCTCTTTCTCCGTCTCTCTCTTTTGCTCTTTTCGCTCTTTCCCATGTCCCCCCCTCTCTCTCACACACACATCCTTTGGTGTCTGCCTGGCTCTGTGTCCAGTAATGAAAACCTAGCCAGTTGAGCTCATCTGCACTGCACAGCAGGATATAATAAATACAACGATGTAGTAATGGAGTTGGGGTCCAAAGGGGTAAATGGCTGACTCTCTAGACTAGCTGATGGGGATAAGGTCAGAAAAGCTCTGCATGCCCAGAAAGCTCTGCATGAATCTAGCTGCTGAAAGGGAAAGAACAGGGGCTTACCTTGGGTCTGACCTATCTGGACTAATGTCTGTGGTTATAGGAGCTGAGCGTGGCACGGGCAGCCTTAACACTAACCTCACAAACACTATGCCTAACCTTAACCATAACCTCACAAAAACTATGCCTAAACCTAACCTCAAAACCACGCACACCTGCGTGGAACACCGGGAAAAGAGAGAGTCCGGTGCCACTTGCTTTTGTTGCGTGTGGCCATTTTCAATTTCCATCTAAAAGCCATGTTGAATTCTCAGTTTGTACCTCTAAATAATTCAGGCGGCTTCATTTATTTTGAATTCTCCTCACATCACTCCTGAGCCACGTATCCTCGCCAGGGTAGCAGCACTTAGAATGTATTCTTGTCATCCATATATTTATAAAGGCTCATCCCGAGATTCTTCACGTGCGCTCTCCAGCGCTGGAATTACCAAGAGTGTGTTCGCTCGCAGTGAGATGTGAAGAGAATGCTGAGCTGTGTGCAGTATTTGTATAATTTCTTTTTTTTTTGGGACTGAGCTAGGGTTCAGGAAGGCAGCCACTCCAATGTTTTGTCATTGCAGGGTTTTCCATTGTCATCCGTTCTTCTTGCCACCTGAAATGATACGCGCTGTCACAGAGGAGGGCAGCCATAGGGGAATTTAACAAGTGGTGTCTGCGGGCGGGCACGCACACACACATACACATACGGTACATACAGGATCAGCTCCCCCCAGTTAAACAACAGCTGATGATGATTAACTCCACAGAAAACCCCTATGCTAGGCGGCACCGCTCAGCCGAGGAGAAAAATGATTCTCTTAACTGTGGTCACGATTGAAATCTGAGGAAAGGCAGCATCCCGAAGAGCTGTCCAATCCAACCATGGCTTCAGTACAGAGGGGAGGAAGGAGCCACATTGATTTCAGTCATTAGCATCCCCCCTCCTCCCCCCATGCAATGTCTGAAGGTAATTAATTGAATAGCAGTTACAGTCAATGTAGCTCTTGGTGCATTATAGAAGATAATGTCATCAGAATCACTGCAGCTGAGATGCAGATTTTGAAGCTTGTCAGCATTAAAAAGCAAATGTCTCTCTGTCTCTCTCTCTCTTCTATCTCTCTCTGTCACCAGACACGGTAGCAGGATGACATCAAGCCAATCATTTTAGTCTCCGCCAAAGCCCTGTATATCGTCGTTGTCGGGTGGAAACCTCGTATATCCAAGTTTCAAATTTGTATGTTCTTTCGCAAAGTAAAGCCCTGCTTCATCATACAAGGCCGTCGCACAAAAGTAGTGAAAACAGCAGATCTACAAGCACAGGCGTTGTGTGCTTATAGATCATCTGTTTTCACTAGTTTAAATAATTTTTAAAATGAAAAATGTAAAACGAACGGTTTTGGACATACAAGGTTTTCACCCGACAACAACAATATGCAAAGGACTTGTTTTCATACCAGACTTCAATCTGCTGTGCTGCCTTGAACCCTATTCCAGCACCCACACCCCACCCTCCCACCAACCACAACCACCTCTGCTTCATATATATACTCTGGAGCATGTGAACTCGGTTGGGAGAAATCATACTCCCAGTAATGGCTGCACTTCTTTAAATTCCCTTTAATTATAGATTAAAGGGTGAGTCTGGTGCTGCAAAGAAGAAGTATGCTCACTTCTCCCAGCCTTTTAAAATATGAAGTGACGCGATTTTCTCTTAAGACCCCTTGAAAATAATTCATTCATGTCATCATCCCCCTACAGTGCTTGGTAAGCGCGCGCCCTGGCCTCAAGGGGCCAAAGGTCTGGGGACTTGAGTTGAAGCTGGGGGAGATTCATTGAAACTAAGACCTCCTATAGTCAATAAATAGCTTAAAAGCCTTAATCTAGTTGCGGCACAACCTTTTTGTAAATGTTTAGCCTATACTATGTTCTTGGTCTGTCTACAGGTTTATTTATTTTTTATTTTTTTGAGGAACAGTGTGCCGCGACTACACCACAGACGTTGGTCAGCGTTGTGTAAAATGCTTGTACGTTTCCTGTGTTCAAGTCTGTCTAAGCAGTTTTCTTTTGCCCCCCCACAAACGATAAACACTTTTCACAGCCCTCATTATTCATTTTCGTCATGTGCTCTCCTCCTGAGGCTGTGCCGTGGGCAGGCTGTGTCCACTTTACTTTTTATTTTGAAACATACAGTATAGGCACCGTCAGAATTCCGCAGATCTTCTCAATTCTGCTCGCAAATCTTCTCAATTCTGCTCGCAGATGTCCAATACAGACATGGAATTATGAGCAAAAATCAATCTTTGTTTCGAAAGAGGCATCAACATATTTTATGGCCACCTGTCCTCCTTGGTGAGAAGAATCAAATCTCTTGGTTTGGAGAGCGGCCGGTTTAGTGTTTGTCAGCACATCTGTCAGTAGCATATTTTGCGTAAGGAAGATGATTGAAGCAGCCGATAGTTCCCAGAGCAAGGTCTAGATGAGTTTCTCCTCTCCAGTGTCAAGGGACATGGTGTTATGTAGGCCAGTGCCAGGCTATGGTACAGTACAGTACATTCTGTGTCTTTTGCAGCTGTAGGGATGCTACTAGAACAATGAGCCTTTGCCTTTCAACAACGGCTCTTTAGATGAAGTCCTCCGTTCAAGTTCAACTGTTTTTTCCCCCTTCGTCATGTTATGTCTCATTCACAATTTTACAAACAGCGATCAAATGAGAAAGGTAACCTATGCTCTGTCTGGGTGTAGGGTTAATATGGACAGTTCTAGTGTTGACAGAGTCCTAATGAAGATGGCACCAGTCATCGTAGTATTACTGTGATATTACCAGCCATGCGATTGTCTTCTTACACCTTAACGGTAAACCACAATAAGTTTACTGATGTATGATGTGAAGTGTATCGACATAGCGGTAACCACAAACGCATCATTCATTATACTGGGGAAGTGGGGATCAGCCAAGTCCACAGTGGGAATGTAATTCCCGCTGATTATACCCCTTTAGCTCGGTCCCATGCACACTGTGAAGGCAATATTCATTATTTCCATTGCCTCAGAAGATTGACCATGTAAAGTAGTTATCGTAGCAGCCTAGCCGTAATAGTCTTAGCGGCCAAATCCAAACAGCATATAGTCAGACCCCAAACAAAGCAGACCACCAACATGCATATCTTGGCGGCTGCTCTCAAGACGGTCATAAAAAATAGAAACCTTGTGCCGAGTGGGAGTAAGGGACAGAATTGATTTATGTTATACTATCCCCATTTTTCACTGGCTGTGGCAATGGAGACCTGTTAGTTCAGCGTTCATCATTGGTGGGATATCCTAGTGAAATCCTGACGTTGTTTGAATGGAACCAAGCAACAGTGAAAGCTGAAATCAAATGAGGTCGTCAGACTTGTGCTATAAGCAAACTACACTTCCTAGTAACAGAAAGGCAACGTGTATCCCAAATTTGTACATGTAACCTATCAGGTGGGACATTCTGATTTCTCTGGTCCAATCAGTGAAACTGACACAGATCCAGAGCATATTCCATAATCTGTGTAATCTTCTCTGTATGAGAAGATCAAAGATGATTTTTCCCCCCCTCATTTTTTTCTAATGTAAGGCATACCTGCAATGTATTTCCCTCTGTGTGTCTACCTGGCCTGAAGCACCATTGTTGCGACCGTAGGTCGCACTTACTACAGAAAGCTCCACCAGGTGTCCGTCTGTCCGTCACACTTTTGCCCTGCTCATATCTCCGCAACCGTTGCCCCGATCCATGCCAGATTTTGCACACACACTCCTTACCTGCCAAACTACAACCTCCAAGGACCCCCGGAGCTCCAGGGACCCCCAGCTCCCTCGGGGACCCCCAAGTCAGTCAGTCCGTCACACCTCACACGTCACACTTTTGGCCTGCTCATAACTCCACAACCGTTGCCCCGATCCATGCCACATTTTGCACACACACTCCTTACCTGCCAAACTACAACCTCCAAGGACCCCCCCAGCTCCAGGGACCCCCAGCTCCCTCGGGGACCCCCAAGTGTAAAAAATGAGCACATGTGCAAAAATTACAAAATGACCACCCCAACGGGGCTGCTCACAGGGAATTCCTGGGGACCACCCACTCCTCGTGCTCTAGAACGGATGCAAAAGTGGTGAAGCCCCCAGTGGAGGACCCCCTCCACTGCAGTTCACATAAAATGCCGTAACTCGGGCTAGGAGCGTCCGCGAGAGCCGGGGCCGGTACCTATTCGTCCGCCAAGGCAACGCGGAGACCCCACCCCTCATTTCTCACATGTCCCTCTTCTAGCGCCACCTGCAGGCCGATTTTTAAAACACATTTTTGGACACTGCTCCTACAGTTTTTGCCCTAACATCACGAAAATCGCTACACAGTATGTCTACACTCATCCCATCAACATGAATCTGTCCCATATAGCGCCACCTTCAGGCCGATTTTTACAAACACATTTTTGGACACTGCTCCTACAGATTTTGCCCTAAAATCACGGAAATCACTACACAGCATGTCTACACTCATGTCATGAACATGGCTCAGGAAGATTTTGGAAAAACAATTTTTTGCCCCATTTGTGGAGATAAGTGACCTACGGTCGCTTATCTCCCGATTAGGGAGTCTTACTGGTGAATAAGAAAATATTGTTTGTGGAAGTGTTTACTTCCATTGTTGGTTGCGGAGCACAGCCTTGGTATATGAGCCTGTAAAAGCATTTGGGATACATTTTGGTCAACATCACGGACCGGTCTGATGCAGTGTTAGAACTGCAACTTTTAAATGTACTACATAGGGTTACTATGTTGTTAAGAAACTGAAATGATTTATAAAATGTCCCTGGATTTATGATGCAGGGAAACATTTGCCCAGACATAATTTACCACACAGGTTCCTAGTCTTCTGGCTGGGAACTTGTAGCACATCATTTTGTATATATCATGGTTTTTGGCTGTTTGTGTATCTGAAAACAACTGTCTCTTCACCCCAAATCAATCTTAAATTGTCCAGAGACACAGAGGTGCAAGAAAGAAATCTTAAAATAACTTGGTTTGACGTAGGTCTGCCTTACATAGAGGTTGAAGATGAGACACTTCTCTCTTTGTCCTGTAAACCAGGGGTTTTCAAAGTGGGTGACGTCCGTGGCACCCTGGGGTGCCGTGAAAGCAGTCCAGGGGTGCCGCAAGATCATTTTATAATATTTCAAATTTATTTAGACACTTAAAAATAATATAGCATTTTAAACTTGAAGTAAAAAGTTATTTTCAGTTAAAAATGGCTATTATCTCAACATTCTCCAAAAAAAAGCCCTTATTTTTCCCCTTATATGGAGGTGAATTAATTTGAATGTACAACGCAATTCTGATTTACTCAATTAAACAAAAAGCTGGAAGTGAAAATCATGAATATAATGTAGGGGAGCCTCAGAGGAAAACACATATTTATACAGGTGCCTCTGAGCCAAAAAGGTTTGGGAACCCCTGCTGTAAACCACTGGTTCTCAACCTTTTCAGGCTGCAACCCCCAAAATAATCGTATTTGAACTGGGGACCCCCCACCCTGACGAGCACTAAGAGTTGAGGCATTACATTTTGTATTACATGGTTCTATTGTGAAAACGCGAGGCCTTGTGAGCATGTAGATCGTCTATTTTCACAATTTCTGCGTCTAATATTTGACAATTAGTCCAATGTTTAATTTGTCATTTTAGAGGTATTAAAAAGTCCTTAAATTGTCACTTTAGAAATGTGCATATACCCTCTATACACTTAAACTTTATGTTGGTATATTTACTGTTGAGTGAGAAAACAATGTTACACATTAAGTTAATCATCTGGGGACCCCCCCAAATAATTTGGGGACCCCCCTGGGGGTCCCGACCCGCAGGTTGAGAACCACTGCTGTAAACAACAGTGTACCAAGGCAACGCCACCTGAGCAAGCCTCTTTGTAGAGTGCAACTTGGCCTAAACAAATAGACTATCTGCTCGTAAACAGATGCGTCCGCTTCTGCTCAAATTTGAGGAAGCTGTTGATTAACTGTCCTTACGCATGATGTGCACGGCCCGAAACAAGGCTGCCTCTTGAGTATACTGTGCCGGTTCGTGCTATGAACAGGTGCATTTATAATAAACTAACAGAATTAGCGTCAGAAAGCGAGAGCAAGCAAGCTGGAGAGAGAGAGATGGATGCCAAGCCGAGTGCTGCATTGACTCAATGCGTGCCTCGCCTCTTCTGTTCAAACATTCATCACTCAGCTCTATCGGACCTCTGTCGGACCCATAACAACTTTATGTTACAGTTAGGCCGTTTTTTGCTGCTGTCATCAACATTTCTCTATGGCTCTTCCAAGAGTTAGGGGCCTTGGCTGTAGCTCACATTCCCTTGTTTATTCATTTTATTACTCCCAGAATACTATTGCTAAATACGTACGCGCGCACGCACGCACACACACACACACACACACACACACACACACACACACACACACACACACACACACACACACACACACACACACACACACACACACACACACACACACACACACACACACGCACACGTTCCCTTGATTATTCACTCTGTTACTCTCAGAATACTGTTGCTAAATACGTACAGACAGACACTCTCTCTCTCTTTCTCTCTCTCTGTTTCTTGCTTTTTGGTGATACGTCTACCAGGCAGCCACAGAGGAGACTGTAGGAAAGGTGAGGTCGACCAGACCTGCATATGATCTCACATGAGGCGGAACTCCACAAATAGAGTGCCAGATAAGATGCAGCTTAACAGGACGTAGGCCTACTAAGTACTTAAATATGGCTGTTAAAATACAGTACACATGCACACACTCACGACTGCCATTTTGACATTATTTGTACACTATTAGCGGTTAGTTGACTATGCAAGGATGTTTGCATTTTCTTGTCCGTAGTTACTTGCAACAGATGTTAGGTCAAACCACAGCGTGCCCTTTGCGCCGAGCAGTTGTCTGCAGGTGTTGTTGCCTGCGCACGGGTAGAGTGGTGCTCTGTCTCCACACCACCACTCCTCACACCTCATTAAATGTGTCTAAGCAGATTTTCTAACTAGATTTTTCTGAGGATTAATGACAAAGCTCATGCATTCCAGATGCCATGCTAAGAGAGAGGTTGGTGTTTGGTGTTTTCCTGTGGTTGTTTATCGCTTGTTCTTTTTTATAAATACCCAAAACAGCCGACCCATGTTCTTGTTCAGTTTATTGCCCAACCTGCCATATCTTTTTGGCTTACTTTTCAATTCAGCACTCTTGCAAGAAAAAGTCACTGCATTGACTGTGCGCGCACGGCTTGTTCGACCGCAAAATCCATTTGTGTCGAGGTAAATAATACTCACAGTGTGCCGCCGTCGCATCCGCAGCTGCTAGCTTGTTTGTTTTCAGTACATCGTCGTTGTCGGGTGAAAACCTTGTATGTCCAAAACCTTTCGTTTTGCATTTTTCATTTTAAAAATGATTTAAACTAGTGAAAACAGCAGATCTAGGCGTTGTGTGCTTGTGCACTACTTTTGTGTGACGGCCTTGTACGATGAAGCAGGGCTCTACTTTGTGAAAGAACATACAAATTTGAAACTTGGAGATACGAGGTTTCCACCCGACAACATCATAATATCGTGTTTTCCTTTGCCCTTTCACTCAGGGACACACTTGTCAGATTCAGTCACTTGTCAATGATACCCAAAGGGACAACTGTGAACACCCGCTTTTCGAGATGTATGTGCATGCTGCCCACTCCACGCTCACTTAAACCTCGCCACCGCATTCATCATCTGCAGTTGCAGGCATTAAAAGGCCATTTTGTTCAGCAGCCAGCCGAATATCGGTGTCCACAAGTGGTAATATACTACTGACAATATAGATGTGCTGTCTTCTGGTATTTCTTCTGACAAACAATGCATTGATAAATACATTACATTTTTGTCACTCATTTGTACTTTTCCACCAGTGAATTGTGTGTGCCGATGTCCTCCTCCTGATAACGGCGCTCTGAAATGCTTCCACCTTGTTTACCTTAACTGTAACCTTGCAATACTCGCCTGCAACTTTAATTATATTTTTCCCCCCACTCTTTAATCATAAATATTAAAAATGAAACTGTAATATAATAGCAATAATAATATACTCAAGGTCATGCTGTAACTGGTGTGCTGATCTATGGCACTCGGCCTCATAACTTTAATATGACTGCAGCACACTAGTGTCAATATCCTGGTTTAGATCTCCCTTGATGAGATCATTATTATTTGTTTTTAGGGAGTTAAGAGAGTTTACCAGGGTGGACTTCCTCCATTGGGGCGGCAGCTTTTCCAAACATTTATAAAACATATTTGAATGCCAGAATCTAAGATAAGTACGGATTTTCATATTATGTGAATTTCCAGTAAGGCTAGGCAATACATCGTAAATGTATCGATATCGAGGTATCAACATGCGAGGTATACATATCGATGAAGACGGCTTGAAATTTGGTATTGGTGTATGTGTCAAATTAATTAACAGACACATATGCATGCACGTATCCCAAAAAAGCAGTCCATCTGTAACCAGGTGTGGTTATTTCAATAAAACTATTGTTGGGAAATGGAAATAAGGCATTTACATTCTTTATTCTATGTGTACTGTGCAGTGTGCATGCATGGATATGCTATTCATTTTCAGGGTTAGACAGTCAGTGGACCTAGCACAAGCAGAAAAACATTAAAAACTATATAATGCAATTGTTTTTACTAATATCGTGAGTAATATCGATATCGAGGTATTCAACAACGTTATTTCCTAATATCGCCCAACCAACAAAGTGTGGGCAATTAGGTGTGGCCTGCAAAAGGATGCGTAAACATGTTACATGACAGTGCCCGTATACTGTACGTGATAAGCATGCAATTGCTGCTTTGGCGTTGCTTGAGGACACCGTAAGCGAGTCCGGAGGGAGCATGTGTTCACCGACCACACCGATTTATTGGCCCAAAATAATGACTTAGATTACATTGCTCAGATTGCCAAGAGCTATATTCTTGGAAATGTGGCCAATTGGGCCCAGCTTTGGAAAGGAGGACCACAAGGACACACTCCATTGGAATGGGAGCTTACCAAAGCACTGCCGGGCCTACGGTCAGGCATCTCCCAATCCGCTCCATGCCAGCCGTATCGATGGCATGCTGTAAGCGCCCACACCCTAGGTGGGGTTGACGATAGGGCCTTTCTGTGTGGAGTTTTCATGTTCTCCCTGTGTCCCCTAGGGTAGATACCCTCACAAAAACATGCAGTAATCCTGGTCTCTATAATGCCTCCTCTGGCCAGCCGGGGCGCCTGATAGAGGGGAAAGGAACTGGTTGGAATAACGTGTTCCTTCCACACGCTACGTCCAAACTGGGGAAATCCCCACTGTCAGGTGAAAAGAAGCAACTTGAACTCCTCATGCATTGAAGGAAGCATGAGGTCAGTCCATTGTCTCCCCAAGCGCGTCAGAGGGAGAGCAGAGCCCAGGATTACATAGGCAATTGGCATGCAATAAATGGTTAAATCTACTTAGACGTGAGTGCAGACTAAAATAGCTTCAGGTTTGGACCAGCTTAAGGGTACCATTGGCAAAATTATTATGCTTGTGAACAGGAAGTATTTTCACTCCAACATGCAAGGGGTCTGTGTTGCGCAAAATTGCCTGCCAAATCTCTTGGCACAGTGGCATGGTCAACCCATGATTCATTTATCCTGAGAAGTAGTGTTGTTGCGTGCCGAGGTTTTTGTGTAACTATTCAAATTTTGCGAGTACGCCATCTTTCAGTATGAAAGCTACACAGTCTTTTATACATGAGGCCCCTGTAACCTAGCAACAGCCACAGCCACCACCAGTAGTTGCTATAGTATGTACCGGTATGTACAGATCCATCTAAAAAAAATAAAATATTGTGTAAAAGTTTTTTTTTTAAACTTTCATATATTCTAGATTCATTGTGCATGCAGTGTAATATTCAAAACCTTTTTTATGGCATATAGCTCATGAAAATCAAAAATCACAAAATATTAGAATATTACTTCAAAAGAATGATTTATAATACAGAAATATCAAACTTCTGAAAGGTTATGTTAATTTATGCACTCGGATAAATTGTCTGGAATACATTTGAACACATTTCTTCATCAGTGGGGTGTGGCATGAAGGTGGTCAGCCTGTGGTACTGCTGAGGTGTTATGGAAGCCCAGGTTTGCTTTGATAGAGGCCTTAAGCTCATCTGTGTGGTTGAGTCTGGTGTCTCTCATCTTCCTCTTGACAACACATCACAGATTCTCTGTGGGGTTCTGGTCAGGCCAGTTGGCTGGTCAGTTAAGCCCAGTAATACCATGGTCAGTACACCAGTTACTAGTAGTTTTTGCCACCTGGGCAAGTGCTTCTGGCTAAAGGAAATCATCATCTCCATAAAGCTTGTCAACCTATGGAAGCACAAAGTGCTCTAAAATCCCCAGGTAGATGGCTGTGTTGACTCTGAACTCGATAAAACTCAGTGTGGACCAACACCAGCAATACAATGCAATGCTAGTTTTGCTCCACAGTCCACACTAGCCAAAACTATTAGTAACTGGTGTACTGACCATGGTATTACTGGGCTTAAATTACCAGCCAACTGGCCTGACCTGAACCCCACAGAGAATCTGTGTTGTGTTGTCAAGAGGAGAGACACCAGACTCAACCACACAGATGAGCTTAAGGCCTCTATCAAAGAAAACCTGGGCTTCCATAACACCTCAGCAGTACCACAAGCTGACCACCTTCATGCCACAGCCACGCCCCATTGATGAAGACATTTGTTCAAAATTATTCTAGACCAAGTACTGAGTGCATAAATTAACATAACCTTTCAGAAGTTTAACATTTCTGTATTAGAAATCCTTCTTTTGAAGTAATATTCTATTATTTTGAGATATGGACTTTGATTTCCATGAGCTGTATGCCATATAAATAAAATGTATAAAATTAAAACAAAAAAAGGTTTTGAATATTTCACTGCATGCACAATGAATGAAGTAAGTTTAAAAATATATATATTACCCCAGAAGAAATGAACTTTTACACAATATTCAATTTCTTTTAGATGGATCTGTATATAATGATCTCAGTAATGTCAAATACTCATTTTAGCCTACTTCTCAAATGTTGGAGAGCAGAGCACAAACAGAAGAGAAATAGGATCACACTAATAACATTTCTTTTAAATGGCACACGTGCATATCTGCTTGTATGGGCTGTTCTGTCCGTGACATCAGCTGTGGTGATGTCGATCTCTGCTTACTTTCTATAATCATAACGTTAGTCTTGTGTTACCGTAGCTGTTGTGGCCCTATAGTGCGTTCAGCCCACTCCTTGTTTTTTGCCTTGGCACGGGCAGGTTGCCCGGCTGAGGGGGAACAGCCAGGAAGAGCGGTGCTACATCTGATGGAGAGGACAGAAAAAAGAGAGTGAAATAGATGGAGGATGGCACAATGCCCATATTAGGTTTAGCTTATATTTCACACATACTCCCCTTTGTTCCACATAGGCTACATTGTATGTTTGCTCTTAGCAGTTCAAAGATTGTCTTCCTTTTGTTAGATTGATGTTACCATCAGTGAGCTCTTTAGCTTTTGGAGTTTTCACTTGTTTTCTGCAGACCTACATTAATTTTCTTTAGTGACCTCTGCTTACGTTGCAGTTACTGGGAAACGTTGTGGTAAAATAACATTGCCAACTGCTTTGGATACTATTGCTCTTGAATAATTTCATGACCCATTTAAATCTTCCCACGACTCTCCTATACTGTAGGTCTTGATCTAGTCTTTGAAAGACACTGCTCTTGGCTATGTTTAGTCGTTCCCTATAGGGGAAGAACACTTTAAAAGACACATCCACCAGGATTGGGATGGTGCCACCTGTGGCAGTCTCATTATCCTATGCTGTACAGGTGGTGCACGTGCGTATATATTTTTTTCTCGGCGGGTGCTGAAAAAAAACAAAGTTAAAAACAAAAAACAGGCAGGTGTCTGACCAAGACCTCTAGCAGGTGGAAACGTTGTGTTTGTTTTCAATAATGTTTCGGGAGCAAGAAGACTGTGCAGATATTTCTCTTTATTTCGACCTCATTATCATCATACTCAGTTTAATCTCACTTCTTAGATTTTTCACCCTGTATTGCGTTTTAAATGTCAACTTCGAATTTAACCACCAATTGATTCGGGTCCCGTCTATCCTACTATACAGCCTTCTCCTTTTTCCCCTCTACTTTCCACAACCCCTCCCATTCATCGTGCTACTGTATGTATTATACCAGGGGTCTTCAACGTTTTCAGGCCAAGGACCCCTTAGTTGAGAGAGAGATGAAGCAGGGACCCCCACAACCTTTTCATAGATTCCATATAGTTTCATTGTTTGACAGCACAATCGTCAGTGTTTTTTGGATTCATGTCAATGTGTGTTTTCAGATATTTAACCACTTGAACCGTCAATACTTTTTTTTATAAACTTTAACTTTCACTTTGTACTTAGTCTGCTCCTTTTCCCCTCTACACCAAACCTCTGTTGTATTATACAGTACTGTACCTGTAACCGCTATACTACAAGTTGTAGATTGATGCTTCTGATGGTGGCATTACTTCGAGTCGAGACCTGTTGACTATCGGTTCATTTTATCAGCAAGTTGGGCTGACCCCGTTCCAGCAGGGTGGCGGTGGCGAGAGGGACATGGGGTCACAGTGAATGGTGAGATGGTGTGACAGGGACTCGGTGTCATCAGACTGAGGTCATCTTCCCAGGTTTTGGCAGCGTCTGAATGCAGTCTCAGATTGCCTCGTCTCTCTCTCTCTCTGAATGGAGTGCACCCCCCTCCCCCACCCCACCCCCTGCCGGGCTGTGCTCATTTCTACAATGTGTGCATAATTTCATTTAGACCATAATCTAATGTAAAGTTTCGAGCTCACTCAGTCAATTCTCTAATGCACTGTTTATTCCTGACGGAGAAATTGGATGTTTGTTTTATTGATCCCCCACCCCCACCCCCAGACCGCCCCTCTCAAGCGCCTCCATTGGAGCTAATACGTTGTGTTATCCAGCAAAAATCTACTGTTTAGCATCGCCATGCTGCCATTTTAATTGTGAACTACTTTTCCTCCATTGTCCAGCATCATTTGGCTTTGAAATGCAGCATTCGACCTCAACGAGGAAGAGATAATGCAATCTGCTTTTTACTTACCTTAGCATGATTTCTTGTCACTGGGCCTTGAGCACTGTGGTCTCACGTATTGCATCTGTTCAAAAATGAATAGGGACCCTGTGGTCTGAATCATTCAACAGTTCTGTTCTTATCTTTTACCACCCTGGACCATTTACTATTTTTAACCACTTGAACCCTATACTTCGCTGACCAGTGTCCCCCAGGAGTCTATTCTTGGTCGGTCCCTCCTTTTCCCCCTGTACACTCAAAACCTCTTTGCCAAAAATAGCCTGTCTTAGCCTAACTGCAAGCTCACAATGCGTCGCAGGGGTTGACGCTAAGGTCTCAGAGGCACTTCCCTGTCGGCCAAGTACAGGTCATGTTCCACTTGCCCAAAGGTCATGCCTACGCGGCCGAAAAGTACATTTTGATGAGATAGGTAACATTTGAATTACCGTTAATTTTTTCATCAACACTTTTACTTTACTTTACCTCAATATTTATGCCAAATATCATAATAGCTATACAATATGACTTATTTTTAAATACCGCAGACATCTTTCTTGTGTTGTTTATAGTGAACTAAAGACTAGTTGCTTTCCAACTCAAACACACTTACACGTTGGGCAACCTGACCCAAACGTTTCATTTACTTGCCACCGGCTTTGTCGACCATTAGTGTCAACCCCTGTGAAATTCGCAATGCGTTTTTCCCTCCCCAGAATATTCACCAATTATGACGTAGATGTACCCAGAATAGGGACACCAGGGTTCAAGTGGTTCATGTAGAATGTTCATTTCCAGCGTGATTTACTTGCACTAAAGTGATTATATGCGGGGTCCAGGCAGTTTGTGGTAGTTGAGTAACAGGTTTAAGCCGTTTAAGCCAACAGTATGAAAGACACTTTTTGTTTGCCCGGCGGCACGGCTGTAACCTTGAGGCTGCTTTTCTTGTGGTTAATGAGTCCAGAGACAGGCTGTAGATGAGACATTGGCACAGCAGCACAAGTCCTAAGTGTTCCAACCACTATCTGTGACTCCCTGACTTCTCACTCAAAGGGCCCATGCCAAAGCTTTTTGTGCCCTGCACCCGGGCTAATTTGTTTTGTAAATTGTTCCTTGTTTGCCGTGTGAAATTTGCATTAACCACCGATGCCTCTGCCAGACTGGAGCCTTTATTTTTTATCCTGTCGCTGCACTTCTACCGTAATGTTATTTCAGGTATTAAGGGATGTGTTGTGTCTTGTCTGCACTGTTAAAAGAAATTGTGTGTCCCGCTATTAAATTAGTATCTGACACGCTGTCAAAGTGTTGCTGCGTCTGATTCATTGCAAATCAGCTAGGGTTTTTCAGATGAGCAGGTTTAGTTCCTCCCAGGGAGCATTCTCTTGGCTCATCATGGCCTCTGCTGGGGCCTGGCTATTGTTTTAATCAACACAACCGGGATTATTTGACCGGTGTCCTTGGATTCCTTTGCACTTCATCTCGCTCTCTCTCTCTTCCCTTTGTGCTCTCGTCCTCGGGTTTTCTTTTTTCTTCCTCCCTCTACTTATCTCTGGAAACGTGTCTGCATTAGGAATACGAACAGTTACTCAAACTAACTAATTTCATCAAGAAAGAAATAAACAAATATTGATTTCAATAAAATATTAGATTTGAAAAACTTGGCGAAAAGCTCACGTTTTACGAGCACCTTTCTTTGTAGGTTAATAACTCATCAAATTAGTCAATTATAAAACGATCAATTATAAAATGTTCCTGTTGATATCTACAGTTTTGAAAAAGAATTGTGCTAAAAACTAAAAATCTTTGGCGATTTCTTTATTCGTCAATTGAGTGATCAATAGAATAGCCGAAAGATAACCAATAGTTGCAGCCCTAGAGAAGTGACTCCCATGTGTTGAGTGGGCAGCGGATGGCGGATTTCATAGCCACACTGAGGTGTGAACACTGCCGCTCACACATGACACAATATTCTGCCACCCATGCTGTGTGTGTTCCGCTGGCTTCCTCTCTCTGGGCTGGGGAACGAAAAACGCTCTGGATTTCGGCTGAAGACTCTTTCTTTTTGGTCTTCCATTTTATGCAACCATTAATGAACATCAAACGATTGCGTAAGTCTGAGTTATGTAGGCTGAGTTTTTTTTCCCTCCCATGGATTAATTAGCTTCCCGAGTGTCTGAGGCGGTTCTTTGATCCAACCCGTCTTCAGAAGACAGACAGACGGTGAACGTGCCACGGTGTCCAGGTGGCCTTTATTCACACACACACACAGCACCCCCACCCCCACCCCTCCTACCGGGCGCTGGTCCAGGACCAGTCATCCATGTAGCCTGATGGTTTTTAATTTGGTTCCTATGCTGCTTGCAAGAATCCGCCCCCGCGTATGAGATCCAGCTCTGGGTGTTGAGGCGTGAGAGGAGTCAGGAGGAGGGTTGTAGCACTGGTCGAACTCTTTTCCCATCAGCATATCGTTTCTGTCGGGCAGAAACCTCCATATTCTAACTTTTGTGTTTTTTTCGTAAATTACCGTAATGCCCTAGTTGATCATACTACAAAAGCATCAAAAGTAGCAGGTTCACAAGCTCGAAATACGGCCTGAAGGGACACATCTTAAGGTTGTCGATCTGCTACTTTTCTATTTGAATCCTGAAAAGTAACTGTTTTGGATATATGAGGTTTACATTTGAAAATAGCTAATCTACAAGCTCACAACATGTTGCGCTGCGACATGTTGTGAGCTTGAATAGGGCATGTGGTTAAATAAAATAAAATAATTACTTTTTTACCTGTTCTTTGTGATATTAAAGTGAAATTAGCTTGTCGTATATTGAAGTTACTACTGTATATATTGTATTGCGGATTAAAAATCTTCATATATTTGTTAGACAGCGTAGACTTGTTTGACAGCACTATCAGTGTATGCTGTAAAATAATGTGTATTTTCAGACACTTGAACTGCCAATATTTAGACTGCTCTTCTTTTCCCTCTACACCAAACCTCAAAGCCAGAAATAGCCGATTTACAAGCTTACAACGCCTCGCAGCGTGAGGCATTGTGAGCTTGTAGATTTGCTATTTTTGGCTAATGTTCCATAGGGATGCTAGAGTTCAAGTGGTTCATGTAAAAAACATGATCACATCACACAAAGATTTGACGGCCCCCCTGTAGTAACTATTTGAACTATTTTAAAATGTTCAAATATGTTCAAAATACTATGCCTAATAAGTTTAGGCACAAGGGGTAAGGCAGCGTGCAAGACAGCGCCCGGTATCTCAGCTGCTGCCCCTGTCTTTGAGGTCCTGGTTGTTATAGATACAAGATTAAAGCAGTGTGCCGCCATCCTGCCGCCTGTGTCAAGATGTGATAACTGGGCTCATAAATCTGAGCGTGGTGTAATCTGCCCGGGCAGTGTCCTTTTTATTACCAGCTAATCCTCACTGATTGTCCACATTGGCAAGAAATGGATCTCGCTATATACATTGGGCCACTTCATACTGGTCACTGGCCCACTGACCCATGTCGTACAGGGGTTGACACTAAGGTCTCAGAGGCAAGTCATGTTCTACTTGCCTGAAAAGTAAATTGTCCATTATAAAATAATGATAGGTACAATTTTTTATTACCGTTCAATTTAACACTTTTCTTTTTTACTTTCTGGGGCTGTGCAATAAAAAATGTTGTACCTGAATTTTTATGCCAAATACCTACATACTGTAGCTATGAATATGACTAACATTTGTTATTTTATATTTTTAAGTGTAGCAACGGTGAAAATGGCACATTATAGGTAAACAATTATTGTACATTCCACAGACCAGAAGACAAAGCGCACTGGCCTTGTGTTGCGTGACGGTTGCATCCCCTCTCACATGAGCACTTGCTGCCGGGCATATATAAACACTGCTATAGTCGTACTCCTAACTTTTGTTTGTTTCTCTTTCCTATGTCTATCTGACTATAATAATTTAAAAAAATACTCATATATATATATTATACATTATTTTATTACATATAATAAAATTAATAATTTGCTGCACCTGAAATAACAATGCACCAACCAGTGAAAGAAAGCTTAATTGTTTTTCATTGATTCCCCCAAACGCCACAGACCGGGAGGCGCAGGCAAGGCAAATGGTCGTTTAGCTTAAAGTTATGCTCGGGTTTTATATTTTGTGCATATGATGCACATTTATAGCCCGCACTCCATTATTTTCTGCTGGTTCATGAGATTGGGCCTCTTCCCAGCAGAGATAGGCCCTCATTTTTAACCTCTGCTCATATGTTGAAAAGTGTCTAGATCTAATTACCTCTCTTGTTGCTCTCTCTCTCTCCTCTCTCCACTCCCTGTCTCTGTCTCCCCGTCTGTTCCGTCTTCCAGCTTGGTGGTGGAAGTCCTGCTGGTGTAACCAGCAGAACTATCTATGTTGGCCACCGGAAGTACGGCGCCGATGCTATCATTCAACCCAAGTTCTGTGATAACAGGATAGTGTCCTCCAAGGTAAGACGCTCACCAACACACCAATGAATTTGCCTCGGAGCTTAATTTGAGGTCCATCTGTGTTTCGCTTCTCACCACCCACCACATCTTGGTAACTGTTAACTCGAATGGAATGCTCTTGTTTTTGACTCTCCTCATCCTCTCCTTTGTTATTTCTCCTCCCACTCTCTGTCCACCTGAAAGGCGAGGAGTGAATTCGGCACGGGTTATTGTAAAAGGTTCACAGCGCCCCTCGCAGCTTGAGATCTTTTGGCTGGTGGATACGACTGAGGCGCGCCGTCTCAAGCGGACTTGAGACACCGCCGAGCTAGTTAAAGCGAGCGAGTCGCTGTGTCGATCGTTTGCGAAGTCCGCTTGAGCTGCCTCAGCACCGTCCGAGTTACATCCCGATAGGGACAGAATCGTAAATCTTCATCCCCCAACTTTCTGCACCTCCGCACGGTCCGAAGGGTGCATAGCCAAAAACGCCGAGCCGCTTGGGGCGTGAACCTTTTACAATAACCCGCGCCGAATTCACTCCACGCTCCTGAAAGGTTGGTGGAGAAACACAGTGTGGGGGGGGGGGGGGGGCTATTCAGAATCCATCTCCCTTTCCTGGCTCTAAGGCTGTATTTACACTCAGTGCTGTTGTTGCTCACCAAAAAATTAAGATCTACAAGTTCACAATGCATGGCACTGAAAGGCGTTGTATGCTTGTAGATTGGCTATTTTTGGTGCACAACACTACATGCAACGAAGTATATCAAGGCCTTCTCTGCCTCTCTCACCTTGTCAGCAATAAAGGCTTCGGGCTTGGGTTATGGATCTGACGGGCGGCGGTCATTACTGGGGGTGAGGGGGGATTGGTTAGGTTTGTGGGATTTATTATGGTGCAGAGGGGGTCCGACAAGGAAGTGGAGCCAATCAATTAGCCACCCCTTCGGCGTGTCAGTGTAAACAGTCTTTAATTACCCCGGGCAGTAGTGTTTACGCTGCTCTGTGCCTCTGCCTTCCATCATCTTGCTGCTCTCCTAACCTCTCCTTTCTCCCCTCTTCCTGTCTTCACTGCACCGTCACACACACGCGCGCGCATACGTACACACTTCATCTTTTCACATTACTCTGTCTTTTTTAGCTTCAACGGCGAAATGATGAGATGGGTGCTGGTGGTGTTCTGCTGCCACTGCAATTCCACACTTCCCCTCCCATGCAGCCATCTACCACCTTCCAGTACCTTATCTTGTGTGAGAGAGTGTGTTTTACAACCCCCAAATGTGTTGTTGTTTGGTGGTGTAAGTTACCGCTCAAGGCCATTGTTAGGCTGACTCCTGGGCCTTTTGGCAGATAAAAGTGTCAGAATTGCCCCTGTGAGTATCAGTATCAGCAGTCGTGGATCTTATAAAAAATATAAAATATAAAGAGATCTGCCACCAACTTGATACAGTAGGTAATCAGCTTGCTAGTCAGGACAGGTGGCATTAAAGATGAGACCTGTGGGACCCTGAGGTCCCGGGCTCCCATGGGCCACAGGCAGATCAGACCCAACATTCTCTCTCCCATCAACTGACCCCACCACCACCCCTCCTCAGATCAAGGAGAATAATACATGCATGAAGTGGTTAGGGACTATTGGAAACATCTTAATCCCTTTCTCAAGCCTCCTCTACGCTCAACTGCAGGTTGAAAGAAGACGGCACCTCAGAATGAACATAAACGCTGGATCCTTTCAGTTACATTTCTGTGGTTCTTTCATTTTAATTTCTGTGTTGACTAATTCCATCTTTTATGTTCCCCTCCTCCCCCTCTCTCCCCCTCCTCTCCCCAGTACACCGTGTGGAACTTTCTGCCAAAGAACCTATTTGAACAGTTTAGGAGGATTGCCAATTTCTACTTCCTTATCATCTTTCTGGTACAGGTAAGGACGTGTCCCACCAGGGAATCAGTGGATTCACTGATAAGATTATATTGATATGCGTCTTAAGTGAACGAGAGAAGACTTTGTGAATTAAGCCATGGTTGGCGTGTTGTGTGGGTGTTGGTGTGTGTGACTTTAGTGTTGGGGTGGGGCATCATGCGGGTGCAAATGTCGCTGGCCATGGCAGGTGTGAAACTGACTGGGTATGTGTACACACACACTACACAGACTACACAGTGCATACTTTTGCACTTTTAGCAGGTGTTAAATCAACAGTTTCCAGTTACCATTGCCACTATCAGTCAGTCATTGTTGAAAAGAGTAAATAAAGTCTTAACAAAGGTCTAAAAATGTTCTGTATTTAACATAACTAGTAAGACGCCTCAGGGCGACAGTCAACCTCGCCCTTTTTGCACAAATTCTTTGCCATCTGGCCAGTGATGTATATCAGACCAGTTACCCATACTGTATATGGAGACCCCTGGTACCCATATATGGAGATCCATGTACTGTATATGGAGATATGTTGTGAGAGCCCAAACATGCTTACTCAGTTATTCGTTATGTGAAAGTCCTATGATGTCTATGACATCTGACATCCATACATGGAGATCCCTGTCTGTAGAACCAGCCACACAGATACGGGCTGTCTTGGCCATCTGTCTTGACCATATGGATTATGTTAGTGTGGTATGTGGCTGATGTGGCCTCCATATATGGGCATTCCCATTTGAAGTCCTGTTAGATATGGGCTTAATATTGACTCCATATATGAGCATAAAAGGGATTCTGTTAGTGTACCATCACAGTGAAGCCAGAGCTTGATGTCAGAGCGGCTGTTAAGAGTGGTTCCCCTGACATCACAGCAAACCCATAGACCTGTGATGTCACAGTGATGTGTCAGGGGAACCACAGTGTCAGGCGTGACCTACAGAGATACGCGGATACGTGGACAAGATGTACCGGTTTTTATAGTTAACTGGAACCTAAGGTCGCAATAAAATGAAGTCAGAACAGCCATTCTGTTCTTTCTGAATGTCCTCATTAATGTTCTCCTCAATGGGCCGTTGACCAATCAATGTGAAATGACACGTAGGCATTGATCATTGGTATGCAGGGACTGACTACAGGGACTGACTACACAGATTTCTGCACATTTCCCAAAGCTGTTTATTATTAACATCTGTCACGCAATCTGTCCATCCTCGTCCATTCTCATGCATTTATCTCCTCAGTGGGTTGATCAATTGATCTGAAAATGCACATGGGCATTGACATATGCAGAGACTGACTAAGCTGATTTTTCACTTTTGACAAATTGAAACCCTTTTTTATTTTTTTGCCACAGGCCATGCAATACAGTATGTTGTCACATTACCATAGCCTGGTTGGACGACCATGCTATGGTTTTATTGGTTGTTGTTTGGCCGTCAGGGTGACATCACAGTTAGTCGGCAGTTCTCACTTCTCATTGGTCTAATTATTTGGTTGGTCTGGTCAATTGATCTGAAATTGCACATGGCTGTTAACTATTGGCATGTACAAGCACTGACACTGACAGGGGTGATTTTATTTAATTTCTTTCATTATTACCAAATGCAAGGCGTTCATTTGCATTTCTGCCACGGGTTATGGGATATGTAGTTGATGTCGTATGGCAGCTCATAGTTGGGCTGCACAGTACCTGTCAGTGTTTATGGACTAGTATTGGCACAGATGCTGTTCACCATTGTCATCAATGATCTGAAGATCAAAAGGTCATAACACGAACATCTGCTATTGAGTTCAGCTCATGCCAGCAGCACAGCTTGCTCCATAAACATCTATACTATAATTTTGCGAATGTCTGAGTGAGTGAGTGTCTGTCTGTCCCAGCGTTTCTCCTCGGTGGCTGGAGCAATTGATCTGAAATCGCATCACCATAAGCATATGAACACACCTGACATAACTGTGAAGCCCGTTTGTCACTTTCACAAATCGTATGCTGTATATTAGCATTTTTATGGTGTAACTACTATCTATTCTGCATCTAGCATGAGGCATATCTATTCTGCATCTAGCATGGGGCAACATGTTTAACCAGCTCTGTGTGTGTGTGTGTGTGTGTGTGTGTGGGTGTGGGGGTGGGGGGGGGGGGGGGGGGTGTTGGCTGGCCCTCTTTCAGATGTTGTCATGTAGATCGGTACACAGTATCTCTGTAGCCTTTAAACGAAACGGGTATTTCTTACATTGATGCTCCTACATATTATCATGCAAGCACCAGAAAGTTACTTTCCATCCCTCATATACTGTGTGCACAGTGCACACCCCATAACCCACACACTGCACATCATTTCGGAGCTCATATCTTTGAACGGGTAAGGACTATTATATTTATTTACTGCATGGGCATAGTACATTTGGACAGCCAACATTGTACCTTAAAACACCCCTGCCTGCAATGCACACAAGTGGAGAGGCAATTGTGATGCCTGATTTATACTTGAGTGTTGCGTGCCAAAAATAGCAGATCTACAGTATGTGCTTGTAGATTGGCTATTTTGGAATTCAAGACTGGCACACAAGTCACACTGCGTTCACACTAGCGCAGAGGAAATCTCCAAAATGACCAAGTGTGACTACACATTGCTGCTGAGTCGCTGTTGAAGTGTTGCACAAGCCACACTGCGTAAACGGAAAGGGTAGGGTTAAGTGTTGAATGATGAAGCAGAAATTCTGAAACAAAAAAACATTATTGACTGACATAAAAACATTATTGACTGACACTGTGTGACGGGCATCACGGCTGTCGCACAGCGACCAGTATCGGGCGTCATTTATAGCTTAGACAACTGGCAAGCTGAAGCAGTGATTCCCGCAGTGACGTCCAGCCACACCATTCCTAGGCCTTATATGGCGTGGTGACTGGTGCGTGTGCTCCTGGAAACTGTGAGTGTGCCGCTAAGTCTGACACAAGGCACCGGGGTGACATGCTTATCTATCGCCCCTGCTCAATATTAGCAGATTAGCTCTCCTCTCCTCCTTTCTCCTCTCCTCTCCAGCGATGAACAAAAGCAGAGAGCAGAAAGTGTTTTTCCCTGCATCTGTTCTGTTCACCCTCTTGTCATTTTCTTTATCCGTTCGTCTGCCCTGCCCTGGCCTTGTCCAACCCACAGTGATGGAAACAAGTCTCTCCCTCGGCAGCCATAACCTCCGCTCAGGCCCACAGTGTAAGTAGGCGCCCGCTGGCCTCAGTCACGAGGGATGCCCGATAGCATCCAGACTCAATGAGCTCGCTGAGTGACTGTCTCTCCAGTCTTAACTGCTCCCACAGGAACCCCCGGCGCTGACTGCGCTGCACTCGGCTGAAACCTGAACCTGGGCCGGAGCCGGGTGACGGGCCTGTCACAAAGTAATTATTTTAGTCCCACAATCAATAGCCGATCAATGGCAGTGACTATTTCTCCCCTGTCCCTCGGTTCCACCTGTATTTACTGTTGGACTTTTATCAGTTTCATTGTCAGTTTTTGCCAGACCCATGAAATGGGTAGACCTACATAAGCAAATGTCGGTCTGTCCCTTTTCTATATAAAGGGTATATATGATGATGACATGATGATGACATGCCTACAAAAGGCATGATGTCATAAATGATGATGACAGACAGG
Source organism: Nannobrachium achirus (assembly GCF_963921795.1). Classification (NCBI taxonomy): domain Eukaryota; kingdom Metazoa; phylum Chordata; class Actinopteri; order Myctophiformes; family Myctophidae; genus Nannobrachium; species Nannobrachium achirus. Next base: position 49,481,571 of record NC_137824.1, on the reverse strand, counting down.
GGGTCTGGCACAACCAGGTTGACCTGGTCTAGTTACTGTAGTGTTCAGTGTGTCTATGTGAATTTTCTTTTTATTGCGGGCCAATGCAGCGTTAAAGTTGCTGTGAAGTGATATTTTGTCAGTAATTTCCTTTTTTGGGGGGGAAGTTAAAGCTGAACAGAACACACACACCCCATAGCAGTTATTACTGCTATAGGGTGTGTGTGTTCAGTAACAGGGCTCATCCCATCTCTCCAGCTCTTTAGTAAACAGAAAATACATTTTCAAGTGGGGCCACCGGCACTAATTTAATCCAATCAGGAGAAGGAACCCATTTATAAGCTTCAATTTGATTGTTTGTTTCATCACTTCCAATTTCACTTGTTTTATCCTGTATGAGCTCTCTCCTGATTGGATGAAATTGGTATCCCAACCTGAAAATGTATTTTCATTTTACTAAAGAGCTGGAGAGATCAAGTATTACAATGGGACACACACTCTAGCAATTTGATATTATATGGCAACATAGAGCTAACTAGAAATACTGTTCCTACGAAACAGTGTGGGCTCGCATGTAATACCATGTATGGGCACAACGATCTACCCTTTGGCTGCACGTCATTGGCTAAGGGCCCTGCCTTTGTACTGTCGAGGAGAACTCTATTGGTCTGGCTTACCCACCTGTAGAATATAGTCACAGCAACCACGCCCACAATTTCCAATTACATTTTTCTCTAACACTTAGATGTTGTTGATTTCTCCATGATTGGCTAAGGGCCCTGCCTTTGTACTGTCAAGGAGAACTTGACTAAATTGACGTAATAGGTTACGTCATTTTTTAGACGAACTTGACTGATAGATTACGTCATTTTTGAGGAGAACTTGATAATTGATAAATAATGAAGATAACATAGTGTTCTCGCTTTCAGCGAGCCCACAATGAACACAGATCTTAATTTGTCCATGATCACGCACACGTGATCACATGGAGTAAACGTGCGTGCGTTTACGCAGTAGTAACGCATGCTGTGTGTGTGTGTGTGTGACGTGTGCCACTGTGCCTGCTGCTTGGCGCTGTGAGTCACCGGTAGGTGGGCGAATGGGTGTTCCTATGTTTGTTTGCTGACGGTGTTTACCCAGGATGTCATGTGGTTGGCATCTCGCCACTAATCCGGGACCCTCTGGGGAGATGCCTCCTTATCCTAACCAACCGCACAGTTTTTCCCATGCACTTCACTATTATATCACAGAGGGAGGGCTGGGTGGAGGGGAGGCACACATGGTAAAGACTTAAAGAGACACATTCACACAGATGTACTCAGAAAGCTCATCACAGCAATGTTGTTTTTGACAACACATTTTGATTTAGTTTTAGTCATAGTCTTTTGAATAAAATGTATTTTAGTTTTAGTCATAATTTAGTCACCTGAAAAGTTTTTTTTTTGTTTAATTTTAGTCGACTAAATATCATAAGATTTTAGGCGACTAAATCTACAGTTGATGTATTCAACTGTAGAATTGTATTTTGGCTGGCTTGATGGCATCGTAATGACTGATTTTACACTTGGTTGTGTGCTGAAAATAGCAATCTACAAGCTCACAACGCGTCGCAGCGCAACGCGTTGTGAGCTTGTAGATCTGCTATTTTCAGCACGCAACACCTGAGAGCAACCTAAAATGACTCTCTTCTCCACTAGTCGCTCCCTAATGTTTTAGTCTAGTTTTTATTTTGTTGACGAAATTGTCAATATAGTTTTTATTTAGTTTTCTTCAGGGATAAAAACGCAATCGACAAAAATTTTTTGTCATAGTTTTAGTCAACGAAATCAACACTGCATGCAGTTCACTATTATATCACAGAGGGAAGGCTGGGTGGAGGGGGAGGCACACATGGTAAAGAGACACGTTCACACAGATGTACTCAGAAAGCTCATCACACACAGGGCTTCTCTTCACGTCACACGCAGACCGAGATAAAAATACTTCCTCCTTCCTGCATGTGCCACCCCCCGAAAAACCCTCATGAATATCCCTCCACTTCCCCTTTGTCTCCCCCCCCCCTCAATTCTGCATTTCTCTCTCTCTTCCTCTTCCTTCCTTCCCTCCCTCCTTCCTTCCTTCCTCCATCTATCTGCAGCGCTGCATCGTCTGACGTCAGCAGCTAGGAAGCCCTCTGTACTTCTGAGCGCCACAAATAGACACAGGGCTGATAAAAAAAAAGAGAGCGAAAAAAAAGCGACCACACCGGCTATAAATAGAACCGCTTTGTGCCTGGGTTCTGATCGAAGGGTTGCTGAGCAGCGGGGGCGATGGAGAGGAGAGAGAGAGAGAGAAGCAGGTTGAGGCTGTGACACCAGGGAGGAAGAGAGATGTAGATGTAGATCAGTGCAGAGAGAGAGGGAGAGAGAGAGGTTGGAGACAAGCATGGGGGTCTGCCAGTCCTGCCCTATAAGACCTTGGGGACTCCAGTCTGTCGCTCACACTGACATACTTCTCACTCACTCAAACGTTGTGTTCTGCTCAGCTCTGCACGCGTAGGAACTTCCATCCGACACCGGCATATCTTTGGCGCAGCTATCCTCCCCTCCCCCACAAACACACACACACCATGCTGTGATTAAAAAATATAAAAAAATAAAGGTTCTGGATTTGACGCAGAGAATGGCGCGCTCTTACAAACTAGCCTGGCAGTTTTGGGGGGGTGTGTGGCTGTGGAGGCAGCGGGGGTCTGATTAATGGTTGCAGAGAAGGGTGGTGTGATGGGGGTAATCCAGGGAGGGAGGGGGGGGCGGGGGTAAAAACCCACTGGAATTGAGTGATGTTTGGGGAAACGTTTGAACCGAGGGCGGTTGTGCAGTGTGTTGAAGGTTTGACGTACATTTCAGATTCTCTCAGACCCGTGAAGTTCAGCTGAAGGAGTGCAGTGCTGCAGCAATGCCCACGAGGCGGTTTGGATTCGGGGCTAGATCAGATACAGAGGAAAAAGACAGTCGTTTGGATTTTTCAGATGGCACGCGATTGGTTGCCTTTGAAAAGTCCTTTAATTGTACATCTGCCCATTAGCTGAGCGTGGGCATGATGATCAGGGGTGTCGCACCAAATTCTGGGCCCTGGATACAAGGATCCACTCACATTTTGTGCTTTAACTATTGAAAAATAGCAGATATACAGGCTCACAGTGCGGCACCAAGTTCCACGCTGCGAGCCAGTAGATCTGCTATTTTCTTTTAATCATGAAAAGTCTTTGAATATTTCAAATCCTTCTAAGGGTTTTTGAAAAAACTATGTTTCTATGTCAGTGGTGCTCAAACTTTTTCATGTGAAGGACCCCCAAAATGATATGTATTTGGCCACAGACCCCCATCTCAAAATATTTAGTTCCAGGGACCCCCCAGAAGCAACATTTTAGTGTCCACTTAAAAAATACATAGGTATATTCAAAGATTTGCACATATTTTCACGAAAAATAGCAGATCTACAATATTGGGCCCTAGTAACTCAGTCCCACTTTTCCTCCCCCTTGTGACGCCCCTGATGATGATGATGGAGTCGCTCCACGGCACGCAGACCAAGCGCTGGACAGAGGAGTGGCCACTCTGCAGCAGTGTGATCAGCCCAGGTCGGGGCTCGGCCATTTGGCTACGTGTCACGGGGGACGCGCCGTCCTCTGCGCTTTCCCCCGCAGTCACTCTATTAATTTCTGTAATTGTCTGGCCTGCAACCCAGCTACCTCTGCAAAAAGGTGTCTATTTGTGTGTGTGTGTGTGTGTGTGTGGGTGCTGGGCTATGTTATCAATTTCATTAGATCGGAAAGAATAAAGTGCTGCACCATCATTCCTCAACCTCCTCCACCTCGCAGCGCTCGGAGAGAGGATTCTCTCTGTCTTGCTGTGGCCCAGACTAGAGATGTACCCATACCATTTCTTTCCCTTCCATATAGAGTACCGCAACCTGCGTCTCGGTCGGTACAGAGAACTGATCCGATACCAGTGTGTAATTTAAATAAATCTAGGACAGTGGTTCTTCAAGTGGGGTCCAGGCACCCTCACGGTTCCTTGAGGTGGTTCCATATGGACCTTCACAGCGCTGTAACTCTGAGAGTGTACACGTGGAACCAAGGTTTGAGAACCAGTGATCTAGGAATAAATAAAATTTCCATTAATAATTGTTTAAGTGAGCTATAAGTTGGTAAAATAATAATGTAGTAGGCCTACAGTAATCAAAGTGAAGCATGGTCAAAATAGCCGATGGTAGATTGGCTATTTTCACTACTTCTTTAAAGATTCGTGCAAGTACTGCCTTCGGTGAATATTACTGTAAATGTAAATTACATGTCATGTGATAAATTACGTTGTCGGTAATACGGTATTGGCACAGACTGGCATACTCACCGATACCAGCATTTTAGGCGGTATTGTCAGCTTTTCTGATACCGGTATCGGAACAACTCTAGCCCAGACTGCTGGGACTGCTGGAAGGAAGATTACACAGTCTATCATGGGAGCTAATTCCAGCAAAGACCATCAGCATCATCCACCACCCCCCTTCTCCATATACACACCTTCATAGTTGTACTCCTGTTGTTCTATTAAGATGTCAGGTAGCATCTGCAGGGCTTTTAGTAAACAACCACTCACAATTAGACGTTTGCCCAGGACCCAAACTAGTGAAAATAGCAGATCTACAAGCTCTCAACCCGTTGCTTCGCTCCACGTTGAGAGCTTTTAGATCGTCTATTTTCACTACTTCTTAAACATTTTCTAATTTATGAAATTACTTGCGCCAGCAGAGTTCGCAAGTACTGCATTCGGTGATTTGTATGCATTGTCAATGTCCGGTCAATCAGGGACCAGCATTCTTGGTGACGTCACCATCAACAGTCAATGAAGGACCAGCATTCTTGGTGACGTCACCATCAACAAGTGGGACCTGATATAAATAACAGGGTGCGCTCTGCTGGCGCACAAGTAGGCCATACATGGCCACGAGTGCACAGGACGCAAGTTGGCACCTCAAGTGCATTCTAGTTTCTTTGATTTCTTCATGAAATTACTGAAAGAATCACTTGTATTTGCTTTTTAATCCATGAAAAATGTTGCTTTTTTGGGAATGTTTTTTTAGAAAATGTAGGAAAACAAAAATTAAGGGACCCATAAAAATGTGTCCGCGACCCACAAATGGGAAACAGTGGTCTATGGGGAGTATCCTACTACTACAACTTCCCATGCAGCTCCCACACACTCGCTCCCTATTTCCTCCTGATCGTGCATTCCTCCTGACCGCTCGATGTGCACCAGTCCATCTCTGCCTTCTAATTGATTTATCCCCTGGTTAATTGTAATCACACTAAAGCTCCCACAGGCTATAGTAGTAGCAGCCCGCGCACCGCACGAGACTGCCAAAGAGTGAGCGTGTGTGTGTGCACTGTGCACGTTCCTTGTGTCTACACGTGAACATAAGGTGTGTTTTTTCCCCCTTTCTTTCTTTTTCCCTTTACACCGAATCTCCTTCCAGATCGCTGATCTACTATGTGTTGCACTGTGAGCTTGTAGATCCGTTTGTAGTTGATTGTTGTATTATTTTGGCCAATATTCGCCTATATTTTGTCGTGCCCAGAAAGGGACGCTAGGGTTCAAATGGTTAAAGTGTATGGGCTTGGCTATTTCATACAATTTACAATTTAGGCATTTAGCAGACGCTCTTAATCCAGAGCGATTTACAGTAAGCAAGGCAATGCATCAACATCAATACATCAAATGCATAGAAATATCAATCTAGACAAAAATAACATACAGTAGGTAGACCGAGCACCATCAGTAAAAACGCTATATTTAAAACCTAAAAAATGCTATCTGGCTTTCATGTATGGTCATTGCGGGGGTAGGCGGTAGGCGAGTGCTAGGGTAAATGCTATTCTGAAGAGGTGAGTCAGGCCACGGCGGAAGCTATAGGGAGAGAGTCTGTTGTTCTAAGTGCGACAGGGAGTTTATTCCACAGTTTGGGGGCCAAGAGGGAAAATTGTCTAGGACGAGTGGATTTTTGTCTTGGGGTTTTTAGCCGGGGGTTCTGTCAGCAGTCATACAGAGCAGGGGGTGGGTATTTAACAAATCTTCTCGTCTGGCGGTCCCAGGCACAAAACCTTTTCATATGGGGGTCTGCGGCCTAATATTAATCAATTTAGGGGTCCTTGACACGAAGAAGTTTGAGAATCACTGATGAAAGAGGAATGCGGCTCATTCTCAGTCAGGTCACAGGTGAGGGAACACATTCTCTTCTCAAATGGATCAGCCGCACTCGGCCGCTGTCGTCTCTCTGACAGGTTCCACCGCTCACCGTCAGAATGCCAACAAGCCATAGGTATGTGCAGGGCGTCACAAGGGGGGGGGGATGGGACTGAGTTACTAGGGCCCAAGGTGGAGCGGCCTGGAATTATTTAATACTTCTATTGAAAATAGCAGATCTACAAGCTCACAGCGCGGCATCAAGTGCCGCGCTGCGAGCTTGTAGATCTGCTATTTTTTTTAAACGTTGTGAAAATGTGTGCAACTCTTTGAATATATGTATTTTTTAAGCGAACATTTGTAATTCAAATTTTGCTTCTGGGGGTCCCTGGAACGAAATATTTTGAGATAGGGGTCCGTGGCCAAATGCCTTTCATTTTGGGGGTCCTTCACATGAAAAAGTTTGAGCACCACTGACATAGAAACATAGGTTTTTCAAAAAACCTTAGAAGGATTTGAAACAAAAATAGTTAAAGTACCCAGGGCCCAGAATTTGGTGCGACACCCCTGGGTATGTGAGAGAGGGATGCTGCGTGTTTAGACACATGTGTACTCTGACAGGTTCCACCGCTCACCGTCAGAATGTTAACAAGCTCCTAGGTACGTGAGAAAGGGATGCTGTGTGTGTAGACGCGTGTGTAGACCCTGTGCCACGTCCTCGTGCTTGTTGCTTGGGTAATCCATCTTCTGATAGCTTTAGAGTACACACTACACACAAAACACAGGACTGTTTGTATATTGTCATGGGGCCTCTGGTGGTCATGTGCTACTCTGCCTGAGCTGGATTTTTGAAATGACCTGGTCACCTGGCAATCTGGCATATGGTTTTTCTCTCGCCCACAGAAAGAGAGAGAAATGAATAACACACTAGACTAGAGCCTGAACCGGTTTGAGGCCATTATTTGACTTTTTGGCGACAACAGTGTCGATTCTGGGTCAGTCATCATGGGCGAATTGGTTTTGAAGATAAGTAGCCAATCTAAAAGCTCACAACATTGTGACATGTTGTAGTAAAATAATAATAATAGGTATAAATACTTAAATTCTTAAGTGGTCCGTTACGTCATTTTGTCTTTTAAAATAAAATAAAGATAAATGGATTTTTCAGTTTTTTCTTTTCCTTTTCTTTTTTTTTTTAAATATTTGTTTTTACAAAATATTGGTCAAAACATCAGTAATCGTGCTGCAGGACTTTCCACACAACTATTACACACACACATACACACCACTAAGGATGGGACGATAAGCGATATTATCGTTTATTGTGATAGAAAACACTCACGATAATCGTATCGTGGAGATTTGATTTATCGTGATATCGTCCTCCGTCATGCACTGGGATCAATTCAGCTTTTATTTGCCAAGCTGCATATCCGGTACCACTTAAACCCTCTATAATTGGTAAAAGGTACTTATAATATACGTACTTGAAACAGTCTTTTTTTCACTCTCTATCAAATGTCTCTGCTATTTTTTGACCAATGTTCCGCCCCAGGATAATGGATTTTGATTATCGTGATATTATCGATTTCTTTTGTCACAATAATCGTGATATGACATTTTCGTATCGTCCCATCCCTACACGCATACACACTAGGGGTGCAGGAAAAAAATCGATTTGAATTCGAATCGTGTTTCTAACATGGTAAGATTCAGAATCGATTCTTATTTTCCAAAATAATTAAATATTATTTATTAGATACTAGCGTCTAGTCGGCGACCTGGCCAACTCGGGAACGATGTAAATAGGGAATGAATGCCCCGCCCTTTAATGTAAACCCCATTATACTGTTGTCATAGGACCCGTTTTGACCATCTGTTTGCCTGTGTCCATTTATGCCCATATATGGAGATATCTGTATCTGTCTGTCTGTCGGCGTCCATTTTATGTCCATATATCTTATGTTTGTCTCTGTCTCTTTTATATTCTTTTTCTTTTTTGGAGCGGGAGAGTGAATTCAGCTTGAGTTTTTTTGGAGAACTTGTTTTTTTCAGTCTTATGCTGTTGATTTAGCTTGTCTTATGTTTGTCTCCTCCGTCTGCACCTCAGCCAGCCCAGATCTCCACTACTGATCCTTGTTCTCTTCAGCAAAAGCTGTAAAGTAATTTAAATCTGCATCATCGATGTCCTCCCAGTCACACTCTTTGTTGCTTGTCTTATGGTTGTCTCCTCCTCCATCTGTTTGTCTGTGTCCCTTTATGCCCATTATGGAGATCTCTGTATCTGTCTGTGCCTCCGACTGTGTTGCAGACACAGTGCTGGTTCCCCCTTTAATGCAAACCCCATTATACCTGTTGTCATAGGACCCGTTTTGACCATCTGTTTGCCTGTGTCCATTTATGCCCATATATGGAGATATCTGTATCTGTCTGTCTGCGTCCACTTTATGCCCATATATGGAGATCTTTGACCATCTGTTTGCCTGTGTCCATTTATGTCCATATATGGAGATATCTGTATCTGTCTGTCTGCATCCATTTTATGCCCATATATGGAGATCTATGCAGACACAGTGCCAGCCTTTTATGAAGTGATGTCACAATGAATCAGAGCTTGCGCCGGCTGCTGCGGTGGGGAACGTGTGTGCCGAATTTGAAATAGGGAATGAATGCCCCACCCTTTAATGCAAACCCCATGAATGCCCCACGAATGCCCCACCCTTTAATGCAAACCCCAATATACCTGTTGTCATAGGACCCGTTTTGACCATCTGTTTGCCTTTGTCCACTTATGCCCATATATGGAGATCTCTGCACACACAGTACCGGTTGCGGAAAACTCTGATGTCAGACATCAGCTCTGCATACGGGCATTCATTTTATGCCCATATATGGAGAACGCGCGTGCCGGTGGGACGAACGGTTCTCGAGATACGCGGATTACATACATACATACACACTAACAGAGATGTTTTGTTGACTCATGTGGCGTACATGATGTCAGAGCCTTTTATGAAGTGATGTCACAATGAATCAGCGCTTGCGCCGATTTCCTCCGGAAAACAGCCTGATGTCAACAATCAGCTCCGCATAAGGAGATTCCGAACGTTTTGCGGCGGTTTCGGAAAACCGCGAGTCTGGTCGGGTCGAGGCCCGGCACTGCACTCCGTGCAGCGGCGGGGAACGCGCGTGCCGAATCTGAAGCCGGTGGGACGAACGGTTCTCGAGATACGCGGATTACAGACACACAGAGACTTCTCGCATTTATAGATAGATTATGATTTTTATGATTTTTTATTATGATAATTTATTAGATATTATTTTGTGTTTGTACAAGTTAAAAGAATGTGTGCAAGCATGAATGAATCAGACATGTTTTTACATTATTGCCATAATTGCCTTTACAATTATAAAAGCTACGTAAATGCACAAACTGGAGTAGATCCTGATATATGAATTTAATAGAGAATAGTTTATTAATCGGAGAATAATCGTTTCTGAATTCACATCATTTGGATTTGAAAGAATCGGGAAAAAAATTGTGAATCGTGACCCAAAGAATCGATTCTGAATCGAATCGTGGGATACCCAAAGATTCGCAGCCCTAATACACACCACCAGATTCCTCCACTCTGCTCCGGCATGTGTTGCTGGCCTGGCCGTGTTATTGTGCATCGTGCCGAGGCCTCTCAGTGGGAGGCGAGGATGGTATCTTGGCAGAGACGCAGCGTTGCCCCTCCCCCTCGTTCCTGCAGATTAAAACACACCCTGGCTCCCTTTGATTAGATGCTCCTCGGTCCAGAAATCGTGAGCTCCCCTCCCTCCGTCCACACACACACACACACACACACACACACACACACACACACACACACACACACGCACACACGCACAAAATGTGTGTTTGTGTGTGCTGTGTGGACTGTAATGCTTCCTGATTTTTGAAAATGGGAGTGCTGGCACGCTCGTGCGCACACACACAAACACACACACGCGCACGCACGCACGCACGCACGCACGCGCACGCACGCACACACACACACACACACACACACACACACACACACACACACACACACACACACACACACACACACACACACACACACACACACACACACACACACACACACAGAGACACAGACACATACACACATACATACACACACACACACACACTCTTCCACAGGCTACACCCTGTAGTTAAGGAGAAGTAGAGGCCCCGCCTGCTGAACACTCACCACACTCTGCCATGTGCCACACAGATTTAAATTAACACTCCATTTTTCATGAATTAAAAACAAAATTCTAAACATTGTTCAGTCATTTCAGGAAGAAATCAAAGGAAATAAATCAAAGAAATTCCATAAATTAGAAAAAAATCACACCCGTGTGAAGTGGAGCTGTGTGTGTGTGTGTGTGTGTGTGTGTGTGTGTGTGTGTGTGTGTGTGTGTGTGTGTGTGTGTGTGTGTGTGTGTGTGTGTGTGTGTGTGTGTGTGTGTGTGTGTGTGTGTGTGTGTGTGTGTAGATCATGTGTACCAATCTTTGTGACATTTGAAGAAAATATGTAGGAAAAGGAGCAAAAAGTGTGTTTTGGAGAAAATTCAAGATGGCGGAAAATCTATCCTGGCGCAAATGGGCGTGGTATGGGGAGATGCGTCTTGACCCAAGGAATCCAGGGAAAAAAGAATTTTAATTTTCCGATCTACGGTTCAAGAGTTACGGGGCAAAACGTAAAGTGGGCCGTTATAGCGCCACCATGAGGCCGAGTGATGTAATTATTTTTCGATTCATTCTTAAAATCATTATGAATCTCCTCTCCGAGGTTTGAAACTGTAGCTCCTATGGTTTACGAGAGAAAAATACTTGAAAGTGATTTCTTGCATTGTCCCATTATAAGTCAATGGGGACAATTAAGCGTCGTTTTTTGCCGATTACGTCGGCATGGTAAGGCGGATCGGAACGAAAGGTAATAGAACACCATTCCCGGCCGAGCCGCACATTTTGATGTATATATTGCGCGAGTGGCGTAAATGGTGCGGCACTAGTTACGCGCCGAAGTCAGGCTACATACACACACACACACAGACACACACACAGACAGACCCACACAGCCACGTATAGGGAGCTGCACACAGCTCCAAAAAATCAAACCTCGGTTGGAAGTGAAGCGGTGAATTTTTTTTCTATGTGTTCTAGAGCTATGAAATTTGTGTTCTAGATCTATAAATTCTGTGTTCTAGATCGATACTTTATATGTGCTTTAGTTCTATAGTTTTATGAATTCTGAATGAATGAATGATTTTGTCTGGAGGGGCAAATTGGCATGTGAAGCTTGACCAATCCTCAATTGGTCAAGCATGCACAGGACATGTACGGGACAGACAAAATTGACCAATCAAATGGGGGGGACATGTACGGGACAGACAAAGCCACACCTTGGAAGCGGCTTTCACCACTTCAATCTTTTTTTTTAAAGTAGTGAAAATAGCCGTAGAACTGCTGTTTTCACTAGTTTGGGTCCTGGGCGAATGTCTTAATTTTTCTTTTGGGTCACAGGTTAAAAAGTTTGGGAACCACTGCTCTATACTATACTCTACATGCACAGAACTTTTAACCGATTAGTTTCCAATATTGAAACTTTCCTCTTGCTTCCCGCAGGTGATAGTGGATACCCCCACCAGCCCAGTCACCAGTGGCCTACCATTGTTTTTTGTAATCACAGTAACCGCTATCAAGCAGGTAAGCACCTCCTATCCTCGTAAGGTTGAGCAAACCAACCCGTTATATTATTGCAGACACCTGTGTTATGTTTCCGCATTGTTTTCTCCTTCCGTTTTTTCAACATCTGTCTGTCTATTCCGAAACTTGAGGGAACATGCTGTCTGGGAATGTGACCAAACAGCGACAGAGAGAGAGAGAGAGAGAGAGAGAAATAGAGTGTCTTTCATAATGAGGCAAATGATGAAAGGGTGGGGGTGGTGGGGGGTCTTATATCCTCTCAGTCCGCATCCCGGCTTTAGATGTATTGTTTTACAATTGGCTTTTTTCTCTCTCTGTCTCATTCTTCCTCTGCTCGGCCTAGTACTGGGGCTTTGAAACACACAATAGCGGGGTGGACTTCCTTCCAAAAAGTATATGGGACACGCTGTTAGCAGCGAGCGCTCTGCCTTCAGCCTGGCTTTGAAGTGGGACACGCAGGCCAGGGCGCTCTGCATGCCTGCCTCTGCTCAGTCAGGTCAACACAGCTACACTACACCACGCTGCCCAGAATGCCTCTCCTCTCCTCTCCTCTCCTCTCCTCTCCTCTCCTCTCCTCTCCTCTCCTCTCCTCTCCACCCATGCACCTGGCAGTGTCACTCCACATTCCCCAACTTTCTCTCTCGTCCTCCCCACCCGTCACTAACCCACCCCTCCTCCTCCTCTCTGGCTCCGACTCTGCTTTGGCATCTTTCTCTCTCTCTCTCTCTCCATCTTTCACCTCGTGTCTTTATCATTCCAAACCCATCCCCATCTTGCATGACTCATAAGCAACCCACCACCACCCCCCCTACAACACAGTTGCTTGTGGCTCTCTGTACCACTTTAGGAAGCGGTAGGATTTATGTCCAAGCTCCCCCCTCCCCCTTAAGTATAAGTGTCTGGCGGTGTGCTGTTCCAATACACTGACGGGAACCCATCATCCCTTTCTTTGCAGCTGGTGGTGTCTGCCACCGCTGCCTCGATGCACACGGTAATAGAATTCTGAAGATGTGCCGGACCCCATTGTGTGACCTCACGTTCGGTGTGCTTGTGTTGCACTGAATCCGAGGGTCTGTCCCCCCCCCCCCCCCCCCCGTATGCCCTTATGTGCCACCGCTGTGCAAATGTACTTTATTCCATGCTGCCTGGACCGTCGTGCACGCAGCTGCACATTTCTGAAGGTGTCATATGTACACTGATGCATTGTCTGTTGTTTAATGATCCTCTCGGTTTCAATGTGTCGCGTGCGTACCACAGGATGTCATTGACTCTGCACTACGTTGCCTCGTAAGGCCTGTTTGTCTTTTGTTGTACGTTGGTACGAATCTGTAAAGTGGTGGAAAGTACTCACATTTTTTACTTAAGTAAAAGTATCAATAATGCAGTGTAGAAAAATACTCTGTTAGAAGTAAGAGTCTGGAATTCTAAATTTACTTGAGTAAAAGTAGAAAAGGTTCTGTTATCAAAATGCACTTCGAGTACCAAAAGTAGAAAGTACTCATTATGCAGAATGTCCCATTTCACAAGTTTTCAAAAGTATAAAATGTATAAAGATCCTTTGAAAATAGCAGATCTGCAAGCTCACAATGCGACAAATCACAAGCTTGTAGATCGTCCATTTTCAAATGGCAGAAATGTTTATAGGTTGAAGTGGTTAAAATCTACAAACTAACTAGAACTAGTAAGGTTTTCATATAATTGTAGTGCAGTAAAAGTACAATATTTGCCTCTGACGACGATGTAGTGGAGTAGAAGTAAAAGTACAGCAAATTGGAATTACTCCCGCAAAGTAAAAGTACCCCAAAATTGTACTTAACCCATTTAGAACGGGTACACATTATTGTGTATCATTATTTTATGCTTTAACTATTGAAAAATAGCAGATATACAAGCTCACAGCGCTGCACCGAGTGCCTCGCTGCGAGCTTGTAGATCTGCTATTTTTGAAAAATCGTGAAAATTAGAATTTTGACACGATTCTATAAGTGTCTTTTGAATCATTCTAAGGTTTTTGGAAAAACCTACGTTTCTATGTCAGCAATCTGGCTAGCCATCGTCAAAGAAAAGGTCCTTTTCACTTAAGTACAGGAATTGAGTAAATGTACTTAGTTACTTTCCCCCACTGCCCTGTACCAATGTCACCAAGCGTTTGACACTTGGCCAACAACAACAGAGGCTCTGTGATTCTTCTGACACGCCACCATCCCTCCCTCCCTCCCTCCCTCCCTCCCTCCCTCCCTTCTCCGTGTATCCGGTCTCCCAGGGGTATGAGGACTGGCTGCGGCACAAGGCGGACAACGAGGTGAATAAGTACCTGGTGACGGAGGTGCTGGAGGACGGCCGGAGAACGAAAAAGGAGAGCGAGAAGATTAAGGTATACCGTATGGGCCTCGGCCCAGCCAAACCACCCTGGAATGAAAATGTCAGGTCAGGAACGGAAAGGAGAGAGGGGTGTGTGAGGCTCTTGTGTCTGGGATGTGTGGAGCGCAGTGATGTCCACTGCATGTCTTCCTTAACACAGAGGGCCCATGATGAAACAATTTTTAATTGCCCAGTGCCCAATTTTTATTGATTTTACCTTATTTCGGAGGCTCAGAGTAAAAGTAATCTGAGTAAATGTAATTGAGTACTTCCTTTTTTTTTGCGATAGTATTTTCTTTCACTCAGAACAGAAAAATAACAACCATCAGTGCTTTTGTAACGGCCGGTAGAGAAGGGCTTGTTTTAAACATAAAAGTTAGATTAGGAGATCAATGCAACACAGGCTCCTCTATCAAGGAACGCTGATGCGTTTTTTTGCACCACGACTATGCGCCATGACACAAGGTGGCAGAACTCGCACCAGAAGTTTGTTGAATAACATTGGAGTCGGCATGAGAGCCGGCTGGGACAGCTCTTGAACAAAAAAATCACCAGAGGGATTGTGAGGTGCAGTCTAGACGCACAGCCTTTGAGCAAAATTCCTTTTCCGCAATTTGGAATGATCTACCCACTAACATAAGAGATTGTCCATCCTTTATGTCTTTTAAAGGTGATACACCATGCATTTAAAAAGTATTTATGTCATATTGTTTATGTCCCAAAAACGTTTTTCAAAAGGTTTGAGGCTAAATTACCACTCCTGAATAGAGAGCCTCTCATTTTTGAATGGCTCTGAGCATTTTCAGCATTTTTGGCCTGAACTGCATTCCAAACGTACACCAAAACCAATCTTTCTATTACTCTTTGCGTTGGCTCTGTTTGGCCAAAAGTCAGCACCGATGTGTTGTGGTTGTCCTGAAAACGACGTGGATTGAAGGGGTGATTTTGACCCATCTGTGGTCCCTGCTGCCAGGTTGGAGACGTGTTGGAGGTGAAGGAGGATGAGACCTTTCCCTGTGATCTGATCCTGCTGCAGTCCAGCAGAGACGATGACACCTGCTTTGTCACCACCGCCAGCCTGGACGGAGAGTCCAACCACAAGGTACACACACACACACACACACACACACACACACACACCACGCGCATACACACACACACACACACACACACACACACACACACACACACACACACACACGATAGTGTTGATTTTGACAGGACATTTTTATTTTGTTTTAAGCGCCTTTCAGACGGACTGCGACTGATGTGGGCATCGGTCTTATAGGCACATTTGACTACATTTTTATTTAGTTTTAGTCTGTGGATTTAGTCTAAATCTACTGTTGATTTAGACTAAAATGTATTCTGGCGCTGCCTTGATGGTGTGATAATCAAGCCCCCAGAGCTATGGTTGACCATTGAAGCAGCATTCGCCTGCTGGACAAACCTGGGAGTGCAATTAAACGCTACTGCACGTGCGTATGCTAATGCTAATGCTACTGCGTACCTTAGTGCGCCTGCTCGGTGCTTAATACTTCCGCAAAATTCTACTACTTCCGGCAGTCTTCCGGGTGCTTCAAACGCCACTGAGCAACTTGCATTGAAATGAATAGCTGGGGCGGGGCAGTCCGCCCTCTATGACACTGTATAATGCCTGATTTTACATTTGGTTGCACTCTGAAAATCGCCAATCTACAAGCTCACAACACACTGCGTTTCCGTCACGTTGCACTGCGTTTCCATCACGTTGTGAGCTTGTAGATCTGCTATTTTCAGAATGCAACACCCGAGCGCAACCAAACATAAAATGACTTGATTTTAGTTCTACTGGATCTCTTCGACACTAGTCCCTCCCTAACATTTTAGTTTAGTTTTTACGAAATTGTAAATATATTTAGTCTTAGTTTTAGTCATCTTTGAAAAAAGGCAGTCGACCAAAGTTTTACATCATAGTTCATAGTTCGAAATCAACACACACACACACACACACACACACACACACACACACACACACACACACACACACACACACACACACACACACACACACACACACACACGTGCGTTCTCAGCTGTGTTCCATTCTTGTTCCCACAAGTAGTTAACCCATTAATTAAGCTTTGCTATTCAAACTTTTAAACTTTTGTATTATCTGTCTTGCTTTCACCGTTTCAGAAGTGCAACCAAGGGTGCACACTTGGTTTTATTTACGGTACAATCGCACAGATAGAACCCTACTACTTTATTATGTACATTAACAGAAAAAAATAGAAACCAATAGACATGTATTAGTACATGCCTATACTTTATATTTTGGGTTGTTGTGAGCTGCTTCTCATGCTGATTGGCATATTCATTTGGAGAGTTTTGCTGTGTTCACATTAATGGCGGCAACAGCTACAAAACAACCAACCGTGGCCAGCTACTTTATATGCAGTTTTTCATTCATCTATACCGGACAGAGCAGGAATTGTGGGGGGAGAGAAGGGAACGCAAACGGTGAAGTAAAACATATGAATGATTGACACTTCACTGCGTCATTGGAGAACTGTGTGTTTTTGCAGTGTCATGCCTGTCATGCATCAACAATCTTGACGCCCAAGTGTAGGATATCAGTTTTAGGCTTCATATCTCGGGTGTCCTTTAAAAATGACGTTGCTTTGTCGCCGCTATTTCAACACAGTGTGAGACCGTGTCTGTCTACTCGAAACATTCACCCAGTGCTTGCTCTCAGTCGCAGTATTAAGTAATTAGTAATATGTATTAAGTATTAGTATTAGGAGGACTATTTTCTAGTTGACATACAGTACACTGTTAGCCAATAGAGCCCCCAGTTTCAGCATTCTAGTGTATTTGCGCTTACGGGTACTTTTTATTATCTCACAAAGTGACATTTGTTGTGCAGCTAGACCATAACATAAATGCACATACACACATACAGTAAGTACTCTATGACATGAATGCACCTTAAACCAAAAACAAAGTACTTCAATGATCCATTAATTTCCAATATGATTTGTTTTCTCCAGCAGTGGTGGTGCTTTCTGTAGTTAGTGCTGAATGAATATACTTGTTTTTGTTGTGACATAACCAATAGGTTTCCTAATTATTACTTCTGACTGTATTCCCTGAACAATGTGTCGCATGGGGTTGTTCATTTGTGCGATTACTATGTGTGAGTAGGGCTGTCACAATTATTACATAATCGTCTAATCGTGATTATTTGACATTATCGCAATTATTTTGTCATAATCGTCATAATCGTGAATGTTAAAAAATAACATTGATAGTGGAAATAGCAGATCTACAAGCTCACAACGCGTCGCATCGCGACAGTAAGTTGTCAAATATGTCAGTAATGTGTTTGTATATTTAGGTTATGTGTCATGTCATATCTACCATATGCAACTTCAAAGCCTAAAAGCCAAACAGAAATGTAATTATCAACGACAAATACACAATTAAATCGTTAATCGGCAATTATTTGAGTGACAATTAATCGTCATGTAAAATGTCATATCGTGACAGCCCTATGTGTGAGCATGGGCTCTCTCTGTTTTCCATTGTTACCGTTGCTTTGCATATTAGCCAAATGTCACCAGCACCAGACCACCTGACACCAGCCTGTCCCCACTCACACGTGTCTCACTCTGAAAGTCTCCTGCGTTTTCCAGACTCACTACACAGTGCCAGATGCAGAGAAGGATCTGGAGTCTCTCAGCGCCACCATCGAGTGTGAACAGCCGCAGCCCGACCTCTACAAGTAGGCACTCATCTCGCATGGCCCTCTGGGTCCTGACACTAAAAGCACAGCGCATGCTTTTAGTGGCCTTGGTTTGTTATACGTAGGAGTAAATGAACTGACGATTTGAAAAACAATCTCCCCGCAGACTCTGTTAACATCTCGACTGTTAAGTGTAGAGCTGTCAGCAAGCCACGTCATATTTATTTTAGCGTGTCTGAGGCGCTTACCAGGAAATGAAGGGAAAGTTCAATTGGGAGTGGGACAGTCATAGCTGGGATGCTTCAGAAGAGTTTATTCACTCCTTCCTGTTATTGGGGCTCAAGCCGCAGAAAGTATTTGGCTCCCCCTATAGGCAAGGAGCCTGGCATTACCATTCACCACACATCAGTGTGGAGTTTTGAGATGTGCTAAACATAGTCACTGCACCAGATGCTGCCTTTTCAGCCAATAACACAGATCGGGTTATTGGCAGCATTCTGCTGGCTAACCAGCTGCCTGCTAATCCATGCGCCCTCCTGTAAAGGTCCTGGTGATGGTGCAGATGGTGCTGTGATAGCCACCTCATTTAATGCCGCTGCATTGATGGGTACTTATAGGCTTAATGCACTCCAATAAATCTTTCATAGCTTGACTTTTAATACCTTGGGTTCAGTGAAATATAATAATCCATAAAGACTGCAGCCAGCAGCATTGAGTTTGTAACAATTATGTTCTGAGGTAATCATGCCCATATGAATGTTTGTGTTGCAGATTTGTGGGCCGTATGCACATCACATACAGTGATGGCCGTGAGCCTGCAGTGAGGTGAGAGCATTTTCTACCCACATAACACACACCATGAGCAACCCCCCAAAATATAAGCGCCTGTCGCTTAAGCGCTCTCTTACCTTCACATTACCGTTTATTTGATTGATCCATATCTCCAAACAAGCATTAAGACTACTTAATGTGGTTTTCTGTTATTGCGGGGAAAGCTTTCGCTGAAAATAGCAGATCGACAGCCTGGCATGACTTCAGCCCCAGCCTCCAAAGTGTTCCCCAAGGCATTTGTCATCGACTGCTTCCTAATGATCATAATATAAAAGACGTCGCCATGTCCTTCTCTAAGAACATTGATTCCAATTTACACCCACATATATCTATTTCCACATGGCACTTTAGTTGATGCCAGCTGGCCTGAAATGATGCCAGTTGAACGAGTAGGGGTGACCCTACCCCATGTGGACAAGAAAGCAGCGCAGTGACTTGTATCTTGATGTGATTGCTCAGGTCTTTGGGTCCAGAGAACTTGCTCCTGAAAGGGGCGACCTTGAAGAATACTCAGAAGATCTGTGGTGAGTCAAAGGGTGCAGCTTAGCTCCACGGATGCTTTGATGCTGCTGATCGGTTCATAATATCTCAACAATAGCAAGTGTTCATTCCTCCCCTCATTCTCTGCCTCTCCTTCCTTCCCCAAGCGGTGGCGGTTTACACAGGCATGGAAACCAAGATGGCTCTCAACTACCAGGGCAAGTCTCAGAAACGCTCCGTTGTGGAGAAGTAAGTGGAAGAGAAAGCCAATCCATACTCCATACTGTATGTTTTAAAGAGATAAAAATATAATCGTGTGGATCTCTGCATCCACATGGCATCCAGCGGTGAGTGTGCCCAGACTCCCATGTGGAGTTAAGACATTTAATATATGGGTTGGCGTGCACAATAGAACTCTGTCTGTCTGTGTCCCTTTTATGCCCATATATAGAGTTCTCTAAAACTATCTGTCCGTCTGTCTGTGTCTGTTTTATGCCAATATGATGTTAAAGTTCAGACTTCCAACGTCATAAACTGGCCTCCCAGTAGTATAGTACTATAATGGGTACTGCACTAAGTACTCAGATGACGGGTACTCTGACAGCGGGTTGAGCTGCATTATAACTGGTGGGGCAAGCATTCCCTACGAGCATAGTTCCCAGTCGTCATCGGTCTAGTATTTAAAAAAATAAAAGTATTAAACGTGCAGAGCCATACAATGAAAAGAAACCATGTCTCCTATGGCACTAACCTATTGTATTGCAATGTGCTGATATTTCTCCCTCCAGATCCATCAATGCCTTCCTGCTGGTTTACCTTTGTATCTTGGTGAGCAAGGCCCTGGTGTGCACCACGCTCAAGTATGTTTGGGAGATCAAGCTTGGACAGGATGAGCCCTCGTACAACCATAAGACTCAAAGAGAAAAAGACACTTACCTGGTAAGGAGACAAGTGACCTTGACTGTTTGGCTTTAACATGTTTTGGTTAGGTTTACTGCCTCGTTTATACATACGTAGCTCTGAGAACACATGCGAGTCAACCAGGTCATATGCGAGTCAAGTCCATTAATTCCTATGGGAACCTCCATGATCTGGTATATGGACTCTGACTTGTTTACTTTGTGGTTGAAATAATTTGTATTGCCTATACTTTTACAATACCAAAGTGTTAGGGAAAGGGGGTGGTGGAACAATGTTGCTGGCTAGGTAAACCATGAATGCAGGTGTCTTGGTCTGCCTAGGTGCGCTCAATCCCCCTTGTTATGAGGATGTCACTAGTCATTGTCCGAAGTGCAGAAAATAGGTATTTTACGAAGGTTTAGTTGAACATTTTCATCTTGTTGTGTCCCGGGAAGCGGCAGAAGAAGCTATTTCCTTCATTTCATTTGCTTGAGAACGTCATTATTATTATTGAGCGTGCAAAGTTCCACGCTGATCTGTCCAGCAGTGCCGGAGCTTAGCTGGTCACAGACAAACGGACATGGCCGAAAAAAGTCTCCTTTGGCCATCTGGCCCTGTGTAAACAACAGTATGAACAGACCAATTGTTGATTACTATTTTACTATATCAGAGCACCATGCATTAATAAAACTACTATCGGGGTTCCCACAATCATGACATTCCTGGAAATATTTAGAAATTTGAAAAACTCTTTTCCAGGTCTGGAAAAAGTTTGGATTGAATCAAATGTTTTCAAAAATCTTTGGATATACAATGTCTTTGTCTAACATTGCGTAAAATATGTAACATGGTGTGCTACTTAATGTTAGCTAGCTTGTAGATCTGTTATTTTTGTCACTTCGCTCAAGTCTGTCTTGGTGCATTGATAGCACACTGGTGTAAGAACCTCATTATCGCACCATATGCTTGCTATAGGCGTGGAAATGGGGTGAAATACTTTCCCTGTAGTATTAATTAATATAATTACATGGGTTACTCAAAAGTAAGACAGAATGCCATGATGCATATGAGCTATATACAATATCTGTTCTGAACTCCGCTTCAGTTTATTTGTCACATCACAGATTGAAAGAGTGGGTGAATTTTTCTTTGTACAAGCTACCCACAAATCACAGTTTCATTAAATAATAATATTCTTAGGGAGGAGAAAAAAACAAAATGATATCAAATATACATAAAGTGTGTACTCGGAAAGATAATAAGCAGAGTGCCTCAGTTTCTTGCGCAAACAGACAACATCACATTGCAGCAGATATCAATTATGTATGTAATGTGTAGGAATTTAGTATTCACAGTCATATTATACATAAGATGATAGTGCCAGTGTTATTGGAGCATATAAGACTGCTGAGTGACCAGCTAGCAGTATTAATATTGTGATATGATTTCAGAAGATGGGCACACACACACACACCTGATGCAATGTATTAATAACCTGGCCTAGATCATCAAGTATTTTTTGGAAACTCAATGCGGAGATAGCAGTTTATTTATTTAGAGAAAGGTTTAGTAGTTAGGCCGATTTGACAAAATTGGGATACAGTGTCTTCTTTGTACCTACCGGCAGCGTTCGCAAAACCGTTTGACATTGATAGAGCCAGCGGTTTGCGAGATTAACCCTGTATGCGCACACACACGCACGCACGCACGCACGCACGCACGCACGCACGCACGCACGCACGCACGCACGCACGCACACACACACACACACACACACACACACACACACACACACACACACACACACACACACACACACCATAATGTCCGTCCCTGGCCTTCGGCTTGGCAAAGATAACAATTAACAGATCTATTTTGTAACCATTGCATACTTGCATGGAAACTCGGCCTCATTATGTGAGCCAGTGGATTTGAATACAACAGTTGCCTTTTTGTCTGATGGTGTGTCCAGCCGCATAAGAACTAGCAGAAGGCTGAGCAGAAACAAGCCTGTCCTCAGCAGCAGCAGCAGTAGGAGGATGAGTAGAATAAAGAAGTTGCAGTGTTTTCCAGGGCCACCATCAGATTTGCTTCAAAGTTGCTGAGGACCTCTGCTCTTGCCGCCCTCCTCCTCCTCCTCCTCCCGCCCACCGCACCACCAACACCCAGCCCCTCAGGCACACTCTCATTTTCCCTCTCTCTCTCTCTCAACACTCCCCGACCTCTCTCTCTCACTTTCATCTGCCCTCTCAATCTCATTCTCTCTCTCTCTGTCTTGCACACCCTCACTCTCCATTGTGTGTGCATCCTCGACATCCATCTCCATCCCTCTTTCTTTTAACATTCTGACCTCCAGCTTCTCTCTCTCCCCGGCTGAACCTCCCTTTGCTGTGGCATATTAGAGATATTAGAGCGTGTTGGCCTTGATGAAATGAAAGGCTCCAAAAATAATAGCTGCAAAGTACCAAGGTCTCCTGTGGCTGGCAGCGCTGCCACTGGTCATAGTTTCACCTGCCTCCTTGCTCTGCCTCGCATATCGATCGCGCAGGTCCCTCCGTTTATTGCGACAGTTTTTTCTCTGTGAGAACACAAGGTACACGACATTAAACGCATGGTACAAATTAGGTTGTTACCTTATTGACCTACTCGATGCTGCAGTTTCAGAACACTCAACATGATGATAATGACCGTGAACTTTTACAGTAATATATATTCTCCTTCACTGACATTTAACATTACTCAAACTATATATTCCAATACTATATTATACTGGTACAATACAAAACTGATGAGCTGTGAGGTCTTTTGCTGCACATCGCGTGCTGAGCTTGTAGAACAGATATTTTCGGTGTGAGGCACCTGCATACAACGAAGTATAAATCAGGCTTATTAATATAGCTCTATTTAGATTTAGTTTGTAATACTAATACAGTTCTATTCATATTTACAAGTGCAAAGTTCAAATGCATATTTAGCTAACATACTGTAGGATGTGGTGGTATGTGTGCATGCATAGTATGTTTTAACCGCTTCCATCCTGGCGTCTTGAGCATCGTAGGCAAACAGTCAGACATTTTCAAAAATGTTCAGAAATTTCAATAATAGCAGATCTACTGTACAAGCAAGATATTTTAGTTATTTTAAGATAATAAAATATTTCACTAAAGAGACAAAATTAGGTTGGTTCACTGAAATATGTTGTGAAAATGTAAATATTTTTTTGCAAAATTATTCAAAACCTCCCAGTTTTGTAGAGATGTTTTATTATTGCCAGTTAAAATCTAAATGAAATGGCGAGATACAAGCAGGATTGTCTTTCTCCAGATTTAAAAAGTTATGAAAATAATTTTGAAAACCTGTTATGTCACATTGCTTGACAGAGGGCCTTTAGAAAGTGAAATATCCCTGTAATCAACACCTATAAAATAAATTAATAATAATAAATCAAATGCTAAAGTTATGTCTCCTTGCATTTCCCCTTTTTCCTTGACAGTATCTGAAGATGTTCACCGACTTCCTCTCCTTCATGGTGCTGTTCAACTTCATCATCCCTGTGTCCATGTATGTGACGGTGGAAATGCAGAAGTTCCTGGGCTCCTTCTTCATCGCCTGGGACAGAGACTTCTTTGACCCCGAGATCCAGGAGGGGGCGCTAGTCAACACCTCGGACCTCAACGAGGAGCTTGGACAGGTTAGAGAGAGAAGGCTGGCGTGAAACTTTCTCCGCTTTGAACAGTACGGAATGTACAAATGGTGTAGCAGGGGCATTCACAAATCCAACTGGAGAATTGTTGGATTGTTTATTTCAGTACGATTTTCCTCCCTTCTCCATTGTAAGTTAATCGTTACTCTGGTCATAATACTGAGAAAGGTAAAATCATCAAATTGTGTGTTATATATATTTGCTATTACATGTTGACTTATACTTTGATAAACAAGGTTAGAGGGATCCTTAGAGATGTGCAAATCGTTGTTGGATGCTTGTATTTCTTTGCTTGTCTTGAGCTCTCGGTCAATTACGAGAATGGCTTTGACTCCCAACAAGTCACAGACTCTTAATTGAACCTGATGGCTGCGCTGTCCCACCCCTCCTGTTTTTACTGCACTCCCAACTGAAACAGTGCAGTCGTATAGATCAGCCACGCTTGGTTTGCCAGTTGATTACTTAAATGAAAGGTGACGCTTCGTTACACTGATTTATGCGCTGTAATTCCGTCAGGGGAGTAATTGCTCCAATCTTATTGTTGGAGCCCATTAATGGTGCAAGTGGTCTATATATATACAGTACATGTATATATGCAGTGTATACCTCATTCTCTCTCTCTCTCTCTCTCTCTCTCTCTCTCTGTCTGTCTGTGTAGCTGCCAAATGTGCATTCGTGCTCTGTATTTCTAGATCAGTTGCAAAGTCTAACAAAACCACTTTTAGGTGCAATATGCATGCACAAACAAATCTTCATGTATTATCATGTCTTAGTAATACACTAATATGGATACACTATCTAACAGCCATCTAACTTTTGAGTTGAGCACAGCCGTTATTATGAAGCTCCAACATCTCTGTGGTAATTCACTTATTTAGAATAATTAAATAACATTCTGCATTCATCTAAAATCCAAGATGTAGGCCACGCTTCAGAGCCCGGACAAAGACAGATATTGGAGCTTAGCTCCTTCCAGGAGCACGGCTCAAAAATAAAATGCAAATAGTTTCTGACATACAAACATGTGCACCAATGGTTCCACAGTCTAGATTAGAACCTGACAGAACTGCGGTCTGTTATGACAGCAATGATGTAATTTAAACCTATACATAAGGTTACGTAGCACAGCAGAGCAGGTGGGTACCCTGACACTAACAAACATCTGGCTTGCACTGGAGCTTCTTGGAGCTCCAGTATCATAGTGCCATGCCTATATATGGGCGTAGTCACCCATACAACAGTTCCAACCCATCTCCGCGGCACGAACACGCACGTGGCCAAGCCTGTGTTCGATGTCTGCTTAGCTGTAACAGTTCCAGCACTCTAATAAACAGCTATCATTTTATATGTTCAGTAGGATATGTGTGTGTATATATACACATACA
The DNA here is from genome assembly GCF_963921795.1 of Nannobrachium achirus. Taxonomy (NCBI): domain Eukaryota; kingdom Metazoa; phylum Chordata; class Actinopteri; order Myctophiformes; family Myctophidae; genus Nannobrachium; species Nannobrachium achirus. Next base: position 49,456,241 of record NC_137824.1, on the reverse strand, counting down.
TAATATGTACAGTATGTGTGTGTGTGTGTGTATGTTAGCCTTGGACCAGGGCATGTGATGTATTGTACCTCCCTTCTCGACGTCTGCAGGTGGAGTATGTGTTCACGGACAAGACGGGTACGCTCACCCAGAACAACATGGAGTTCATCGAATGCTGCATCGACGGTTTCCAGTACAAGTACCGGGATGCGGGATCCGAGCTGGATGGCTTCTGTGTCACAGATGGGCCTGTGAACAAGCTGCAGCAAAAAGCTGGCAGGGTGGGTGGTAGAAGCGGTGTACCTCCATCTGTTGCAAACACACACACTGGCGCATGCCCCTACCAGCATATGAGCCCACTGTTCAGAAAGACCCTCCAGACATCCACTCTTCCTTAACATGTTAACATATGCATGTGACAAATATACTTGGGAGGGGGGCTGCAATGCACTTGACCCTGCCACCTTATAATACTTTACAAGCTGTGCGTCAACAGCTTTGTTGATAAGAAGTTAATGATAAGAAGGTAATAAGACAAACGGTTGTAAATCCATGACTTTATCTTAACTCCACTCCAGCTACTGTGTATCGTGCGTGTGTGGACGTGGGAGGCACGCACAGTCAGTTATCCACTTTTCTGCTTCCGTGCTATTTTAAAATACTTCTTAAAGTCAGTCAAAGAGCCATCTTGTTTGCCGTTTCCCTCAGAGAAAGCTATTATTGAACTGAATTATTGAACGTTTGATTTTAGTTACATCATCAATTATTAAATACTTTAAGAGGCTTCTCCTCTATTGAATATGTGTGTTGCGCTGATAAGATGCGTCTTCCTGTTGCGCTGTTGCCGAGCAGGAGAAGGAAGAGCTGTTCCTGCGGGCGCTGTGCCTGTGCCACACGGTGCAGGTGAAGGAGCCCACAGACCAGGCACCGGCCCAGAGGGACACGCTGCTGGACCAGATGGACGGCCTGGGGAGCGAGGACGGAGAGCTGACACCGCTGGAGGAGCAGAGGGGCTTCATCGCCTCCTCTCCCGATGAGGTGGCCTTGGTGAAGGGGGCCATGAGGTAAGGATACCAACAGGAAGGCAATGGGCTCGGTTGGTAAGAAATGTCTTCCTTCACAGGTGTTACCGATGATACTGATCATGATTGTTCTGTTCCATTTTAGTCTAGCACAGTGGGTCTCAAACTTTTTAATTTCAAGGACCCCTGTAACTCTGAGAGTGTACATTCTCAGAGTTACACCCCCACCGAACATTTGGACCCTGGACCCCCCTTTGAGACCCAATGGCTTGACATAGTGTCCAATGAGCCAACATGCAGAATATCAGCACGCTGACTCTGTTTGACCAGAATGGAACAGAGTCTTCATTAGTATCATTCGTAATACATGTGAAGGAAGTAAGGCAGGGGGGCCAATTTCTTTCCAATATGGTTGCTGTGCATATAGCCTTTTACTCACTCACTCACTCACTCACTCACTCACTCACTCACTCACTCACTCACTCAGATCGATAGCCAAAGATCCATTGATCAATATAGTGTTTTTCTTTTTTCTCTTTTTTTTTTTTTAAATTCAAACTGATCCAAATGTGGAACTGTCCACTGGTGATGCTCATTCCTGAGACTTTGTCTCCATCTGCAGGTATGGCTTCACGTTCCTGGGCCTGGAGAGCAAGAACATGAAAATCCTCAACAGGAATAATGATGTTGAAATGTAAGTCATCAGGCAAAGACATTTTGAGTGATGTGTTCCCCCAAACCCCCACCCCTCCATTTTTCTTCTTCTTCTTTTTTTTAACATTTATTTAATAAGCATGTACCTGCGCTGAAGATTTATAATGTGACTTTGGCTCCTTGGATTCCCTCTGAAAGGTACGAGCTGCTCCACGTGTTGAACTTTGATCCTGTGCGACGGCGAATGAGCGTCATAGTCAGGAGTAAATCAGGTGAGCTGGAGATCAAATGTACATAATTGATGGATAGGTACGTAATAACATGTAATCATTACTTAAAGGGATGAGCGGGGTTTCACCTCATTCCAAATGACCAATCACTTACTAAAGAGCTGGAGAGATGGCGAACACCTGTTAATTAACCTTTGCATTGATGACTTTCAGAATGTAGAGCTTTAACTTTTTTTAAATAAAACATTTTGTTTTAACAAAACAAAAAAAATGTGCGCGCGCGCACACACACACACACACACACACACACACACACACACACACACACACACACACACACACACACACACACACACACACATACACACACACACACATACACCTACACTCACTATCGAAGCAAACACTTACAGCACCTTTAAACATTTAGGTTTGTGGCGGGAAAAGAGCACTCTACTATTCAGTCCAACAGAGAACCTTAAACCTTAAAGAAGCCACGTATTTGCTCAATACATTTCCAGCCACACCATGAGTGATTCTGTGTGTTCATAACTGGTAATTGGGCGTGAGGTTTCTGCTGTGTCATCATTTGTACACACCGATAAATGCCCGGATGGCCAGGAACGTTGTGGAGCAAATTAACAATTAAATCAAGTAAATTGATTACTTCAAAATGCTCTCAAGTTTATTGCCATTGACTTTGCCTGTTGGGGACCCTCAGCCCTGACTAAGCTATCTGTGTGTGTGTGTGTGTGTGTGTGTGTGTGTGTGTGTGTGTGTGTGTGTGTGTGTGTGTGTGTGTGTGTGTGTGTGTGTGTGTGTGTGTGTGTGTGTGTGTGTGTGTGTGTGTGTGTGTGTGTGTGTGTGTGTGTGTGTGTGTGTGTGTGTGTGTGGCAGGTGAAACGTTGCTTTTCTGCAAGGGTGCAGACTCTTCCATTTTCCCTCGTGTCAGACAAGAGGAGGTGGAGAGGATACGTACACACGTGGAGCGCAACGCTACGGTGGGTCTCGAATACATATCATTTTGGGGGTCCTTGACGCAAAAAAAGTTTGAAATCTACTGAGTGAGAAGGTTCTTATTCGTTTTGTTTTCTTCCATGCTCAAGGAGGGTTACCGGACGCTGTGTGTGGCCTACAAGCAGCTCAGTGCAGAGGAGTACTCCCAGGCAGACGCAGGGCTGAGGGAAGCCAGGCTGGCTCTGCAGGACCGAGAGGCCATGCTCATGGCTGTTTACAACCAGGTGGAGACGGGAATGAGTCTCATAGGAGCCACCGCCGTGGAGGACAGGTGTGCCAACATCCATGCCCTCTCTCTCTACTCTCTTCTCTCTCTCTCTCACTCTGACTGTCACTGTCACTCTCTCTCTCACTCTATTGGCCGTTAGGGCTGTCACGATTACCACATTTTACATGACAATGAATTGTCACACTTTAAAACACTGGAACATAATAATAATAAAAGTGACATTTCTGTTTGGCTTTTGGGCGTTGAAGTTGATATAGAAAGACATGACTGACATACAGATCCTTCTCGGAAAATTTGAATTTCTTGAAACTTTCATATATTTCTTGAAACTTTCATATATTCTAGATACATTGGACATTCAGTGAATTATTCCAAACCTTTTTTTGTTCAAATTTAGATTTTTTTATGGTATACAGCTCATGAATATCAAAAGTCCATATTTCAAAATATTACAATATTACACAAGACCACTCAAAACAAGGATTTATAATAGAGAAATGTCAACCTTCTGAAGTCTGAGTTGCTTTAAGTCCAGTGGGAAGTGTCCGAAGTCAGTTATGATTTGGGGTGCTAGGGCATCTGCAATGCTTTTTCACACAATATTCAAAGTTTTCGAGAAGGATCTGTACTTTTATATTTCCCTTTCAAGTCTATGAGACTGACTAGAGGGCGGTTCAGAGAGTACATCGGCCGTAAGTCACTGATCACCTGATCCCAAAAATCGATTCTCCCATTTAGAGCAATAGAGTGTAACATTTTTCTTATTTCCACACAACAACTCAAAGGTACTGTACGTATAGTATTGACATTGTTGAAGGTTGGAAATAAATGGTATTCCCCTTCAACGGCCCAGCCCATAATTCCCATGGTCTAGTACCGGTATTGTAATAACATAGAATAGATGTTTTTGTACCGCTACACCGGCAGACAGTAAGTCTCTTTTATGGCTCACAGTACTGACATGCACCAAGCTCCAGGACATCACTCATGAGCCTATACTCGATGAGGAGAGGAAGACAAGTTTGATAGTTATTTATTTTCCACTTCTTTTCCAACTGGCAAAATTGGTCTTCAATTAAAATTTTACCTGTATTCAGAATGATCTTAAAACATTTCGCAGGCGCAAAAATTAAGAAGGCCGATGGCCGATCAAAAAACAATTATCTTTTTTGTTTGTTTTTGGGGTCTAATAAAATAAGATTTATGTGAAACAGTAACAAAAATTAGAACTACTGTACCCCCTGGCTGATAGTTTTCTCTAACAAATCTACAAGTTATGAATCTGTGTTTAGATACTTGCTCATGGACAAGCTGTGATAGGACAAAAAAAGAAAGAAAAGATAATCGTTTCTTGATCGACCTTCCCTGTTCTCAGTTTTTTTTGTCTGATGCCGATTATACAAAACTAGTCACCCACTAGTCCCCGGAAACATGGCATTTAGCATGTGGTTCTCTACCCGTCCCTCCGCCAGGCTACAGGAGGAGGCAGCGGAGACCATGGAGGCGCTGCAGGGTGCGGGCATGAAGGTGTGGGTGCTGACGGGCGACAAGATGGAGACGGCCAAGTCCACGTGCTACGCCTGCCGCCTGTTCCAGAGGAGCACGGAGCTGCTTGAGCTGACGGTGCGCACCCTGGAGGACGGCAGCAGGAAGCGCGAGGAGCGCCTGCACGAGCTGCTGCTGGAATACTACAAGAAGGCTGTGCAGGACGCGCCTCCGGTCAAAGGAGGGGTCACCAGGTCAGCGGCACAAGTTCTACTGGGATTCATTCCTTAGATCAGTGGCTCTCAAACTTTTAATGTCAAGAACCCCCACAGTGATGGCAAGAAATGATAAAATGATGTCTTGTTTCCATTGTGGAATGTATTCAATTCATCATAAGTATTGTGGGTAAATTCTGATGTCTTAGCAGCAATGTGGTTCCGCTGTGTATGTGCGGTGGCACTAGATTGTTTTGTTCTCTCCTTTTTTGGATTGTTTTTCAGTCCTGTCAAATCAAATATCTTATATTGGATTTCTGTTATTCAAATGGGGTAATATTCTGCCTATACCTTTTCGGACCAGCTTTGAAGTGCTGATTGTTGATGGACTGCACTGGTTGTATGAAATGGGACCGAAATAAACTAAACTAACTGACTAGCATTCATTGGGGTATGTTTTGCAGGAGCTGGAGTAAATCCAACCAGGACTACGGTTTCATCATAGACGGAGCCACTCTGTCCATGGTTCTGAACTCCTCGTCTGACGCCAACTCCAGCCACTATAAGAGCCTGTTCCTGCAGATCTGTCAGAACTGCACTGCCGTGCTCTGCTGTCGCATGGCACCCCTCCAAAAGGCACAGGTCAGGCACACGACACTGGGCCACCTCAGAATTATTACTTAACACCCATCATTAACCACATGAACCATATTGTCCCTATTCTGGGCATGGTGTAGTAGTCAATTGCGTTGGAAATAGGTCAACATTCAGTGAAAATTGCAGATCTAAAAGAGATTAAGTGTAGATGGAAAGTAACAAACCACTGGAGAACTCTGGTCAACACATTTTGGAGGGTTTAAGTGGTAAAATAAATGTTTACAGTTAGTGGTTGTATAATCTTCATATGGGCTCTCTCTGTCTTTAGATTGTGAAGCTGGTAAAGAACTCCAAAGGAGGACCCATTACGCTCTCCGTGGGGGACGGAGCAAACGATGTCAGCATGATCTTGGAGGCGCATGTTGGCATCGGTAAGAATTCTTGGTGCCAGAGCTCACTTCTGGCACAAAAGTGCTTTCCAAAAGTGCTTTCCATCATTGAAGAAGCATTCTGTTTTTTTTTGTTTTTTTAATGCTGCAAGTGTAATTATCCCTCATGGTCATTCTAGGTATAAAGGGCAAAGAGGGGCGTCAGGCAGTGAGGAACAGCGACTATGCTATCCCCAAATTGAAACACCTCAAGAAGCTCTTACTGGCACATGGACACCTGTACTATGTCCGCATCGCCCATCTTGTGCAATACTTCTTTTACAAGGTAGGAGGCTCTTCTCTTATGGGGTTTAAATAGTTGGGTCCTTTGGGGGCATCTCGATCAGAAATCTTTTATAAATATAAAAGAAATCGTGCCACGCACGACTATTTGAAAAATCTAAATGAAATGTAACGTTTGCTTTGTATGTTCGCTTGCATACAATGAATTAAGTAAAATGGATTACAATTTGAACAGTGTAGTGTTCAAGACAGAGCAGTAGGAGGGACCACCCAAAGAAATGCACCGCCCCCTCCCACCCTGACTGCAATCCCGTAGTATGGGCAAAGCCTGCTATACAGTACATGAATTGATTCAATTCTAGTGTTTTATCTTCACAAAAGATATGCCTTTGAGTCCCAAGTATGTGTTTGTAAATCCAAGCCTCTTTTTTTTGTACTTTGCAGAACCTTTGCTTCATCTTACCTCAGTTCTTGTACCAGTTCTTCTGTGGCTATTCGCAGCAAGTGAGTATCATGTTCAAATGTGCTCTTCACAGAAGAGTGTGCTCCTCCTGCAGATGTTTCCCCTCTGATTGACCCTCCCTCTCTCTGCCCCTGGAATGGCTGGTGTATGTGTATATATGTGTGTCTGTGACTTTGTGTATATATATCGTTGATGTCGGGTGAAAACCTTGTATGTCCAAAACCATTCGTTTTGCATTTATCATTTTAAAAATGATTTAAACTAGTGAAAACAGCCGATCTACAAGCACACAACGCCTCGCACCACGAGGCGTTGTGTGCTTGAAGATCTGCTGTTTTCACTACTTTTGTGTGACGGCCTTTTATGATGAAGCAGGGCTTTACTTTGCGAAAGAACGGACACATTTGAAACTTGGAGATACAAGGTTTCCACCCGACAATGACGATATAGTATATATATATATATATATATATATATATATATATATATATATATATATATATATATATATATATAAAAGTCTCGGCTCCCTCTTAAGTTGTTAGTGTTTGTGTGATTGTGGTGGTCTTGTCCTCTCCAATGTATTAATCCCCATCCCTCCTGCCTTCTTCCTTACCCCCTCCTCCGGTGCCCCCCCCCCCCCCCCAGCCCCTGTATGATGCAGCCTATCTGACGATGTACAACATCTGCTTCACCTCCATGCCCATCCTGGCCTACAGTCTGCTGGAGCAGCACATCGCAATGGAGGTTCTGCTGAGCAACGCTACCCTCTACAGGTACACATGGGGATGGGTCCCGTACCACCATACTGCAGCCTCCCTTGCCATGTCTCCCACACCAGTGGTTCTCGATATACAGGGGAGCCGGGGAGTATGTATATCAGGGTGCCACAGGATACCCCCCCAGTCTCCACCATCTTGGAGACTGTGGTTCAATTCCACCGCGGTGCATCCGGTTTGGCAGAGCGCTCCCATGTTCACTGGTGGGAAGCCAGCAGGGGAGGGCGTTCTGTCACAGCACTAGCAACCCAGCTACAGGTTGATCTGGGCGCCTGCTCAGTGGAGAGTGGAACTGGGAAGAATAACATGTTCCTATCTCCATGCATTTCGCACTCCAAGTGAAACTCCTCACTGTCGGGTGAAAATGAGTGGCTGATGATCCATGTGTATTGGAGGAGACGTGGTTGTCAGCAGCCTCCCAGTGACAAAACAGTTGGGGTTGGCAGTAACATTGACTACACATGTGGGGGGAATTGGCAATTAAACAACAGAAACAGTTCTTAATATGTGGACTTGAAAGGACTTGATTGTTAAATTTCTCTCCTTTCTTAACATTTTGATGGACTACAGTATAAAGTTTTAGCTCTGCTCCTCTTTCAAGTATAACATTTTATGTTAATTTTTGTTTTCTTTGTTATTGGACCTACGAAGACTAGCTGTGCTTTAGGGCACAGCTAATGGGAATCCTAAAAAATGAATAAATGAAGAAACAAACAAACAAATAAACAAATAATTTTAGACATTGTCACATGTGATTTGCAAGGTCATATTCCACCTTTTTGTTGTTGTGGCTTAGGGAGATTGCCAAGAATGCCATGTTGCGCTGGGGCCCCTTCTTCTACTGGACTCTGCTGGGGGTCTTCCAGGGGCTGCTCTTCTTCTTCGGTGTCCGCTACCTGTTCATCAACCCGGCTCTGCAGGATAATGGCCAGGTTAGTCAACGCCACGTGCACTGCCACCCCTGGCTGACATAAAGTTTGTGGATTCAAGCATGCCACTCACCAAAAATAAGCCATCTACTCAGCTTATTTTTGGTTATTAGTTAGTTTAAGATTTAAGTGTATTTGAAGTGGTCAAACTAGCAATAGAATACATGTTAAATCTTCCAGATCTTCATATTGTTTCACAAATCACAGATTGGGACTTGGCCTAACAAAATGTTTCAGTTGTGAGATATTATTTTGCTTTAGTGCTTGACCAGTCTGTAATCCATACAATGTGGCAGCTCCCACTGGAGTTTATCCAGAGCTTTTTGAGAGCGAGTTCACAAAAACACATTGGGATGTGTTGTCATGTCCTCTTAAACCGTTCCACAATGGAACGGTATGATTCAGGTTAGAGACAGAGTGGCCCTTTAAGCACACTGAGCTCAAATAATCCTTTGTCTTGTTCAATTTCTAGGTGTTTGGGAACTGGTCGTATGGAACCATCGTCTTCACTATCCTTGTGTTCACCGTCACGCTGAAGGTAAACTAACTGACCGGCGTGCTATTTTTGTTGTTTACCTACCGGTAGATCAGTGTTTCTCAAAGTGGATTCCAGGGACTCTGTGGGTTCCTTTAGGGGTGTCTAAATGGACCCATACAAGTCTGTAACAGTATACAATTGGAACCAAATGGACCCGTTAGGTAGGGTTGCAACTGTACTCGGTGTTACCAGTGTTACCGGTGAGCGAGCACAAGTTGTGCTGCACAACACGGATGATATTTCCGGTGTTAAAAATCTCATACCGTTGCAACCCTACCATTAGGGTCCATTTGGTTCCATTTGTACACTGTCAGAGTTAAGGGGAGACCTTGAAATTTGAAAGTTTGAGAACCACTGACCTAGATCCTCTCATCCTAAGCCCTGTATGTGTCATTAGTGGAATGTCGTTCAGTAAATCGTTTGGGCCTGTAATCGCACCCCGGCTCAGACTTCCTCCTCCTCCTTCAGTGAGCCCCCCCCCCCCCCCCCCCCAAAAAAAAAGAAACACATTAACTGGAGAGTGAGTTCAGTGGGGATGTTGGACATGTGTGATTAATGGAAGGTGTTTTCTGTCAACGCTGCAGCTGGCTCTGGACACCAGGCACTGGACGTGGCTCAACCACTTTGTCATCTGGGGATCCCTGGCCTTCTACGTGTTCTTTAGCTTCTTCTGGGGAGGAATCATATGGTGAGGAGATGCATCTCAATGACCCCCAAAAAATTTGATTAACTCTCCTTCCTGGTCAAGTCTGATTGATTCTTCTCCACTGGGTTCCTTCAACTATTGTTAAGTTTAACTTGTGTATTCTCCCCCTCATCCCCTCTCCCCCCACAGGCCCTTCCTGAGGCAGCAGCGTCTGTACTTTGTGTTTGCCAACATGCTGAGCTCTGTGTCGGCGTGGCTGGTTATCATCCTTCTCATTATGCTCAGCCTGCTGCCAGACATCCTGCTGTCTGTGCTCCGCAAGCCCCGTCGCCAGGTAAGCCTGGCACGCATGTGCGCACACGCGCACACACACACACACACACATGAATAATCATCCTCATATTGATGTGACACACACACACACACACACACACACACACACACACACACACACACACACACACACACACACACACACACACACACACATAATCATCCTCATATTGATGGATGCACACACACACATCAATACACACACAAACACTCGCTCACTCACGCACACACTCACTCACTCACTCACTCACTCACTCACAGAAACACACACAGAGACACACAAATAATGATGCACACACACACACACACACACACACACACACACACACATCAATACACATGCACATGGGAAAATGAGCGTGACGGTTTCACCTCTTTAAATTCGCTGTGACGGATGCCTTTTATTCTACAGGTTGAAATATTGTCGATAAAAGGATGTGTTTGTAGATTGTAATGCAGAGGATGGACACAGTATCGCATTTGTTTAATTTGATTATTTGGGTGTTAGAATCAGCCAGAAGCACACGCGCACGTCAGATACAACTCATCTGTATTAATAGGCCTTAAGACCTATCGCAAACTGTTCTTATGAGTCATGACTGAATATCAGTCATTCCATTTAGCTCCCCAGGAGGCAAATGAGTTCCGCCTCGGCTTTCCATTTGAACGGATCCCACGGCTCATGTCATGTTGATTATAGAAGCATGACCTTGTAGCTAGACATTAGATTGAGGGGGCAAAACGATTAATTACATTTTCTGCAAGAAATGTGCTCATATAGGCCAAATTTACACATTCTACTCACTGAGTGGGTTTGATATTTTCATCAGCTGGGTTTTCCTGTATGTAGATTAAACATAGCTTTGTTGTGGTTTTGGATCAGAGAGCATAACCTTTCATACACCATTTTAACCAAAATGCCTTCTTCAACCTTACAGTTTTTTCTGCCTATTTTCCTTCTATGCTTCCAAACTCTGCTCTACCTATGCTATCAATTATTGCTTTTGCATACTAAGACCCTCTTCCTCCCTCTCTCTCTCTCTCTGTCTCTCTCTCTCTCTCTCTCTCTCTGTCTCACCCTCTTACTGCCTCTCTTCTTCCTCTTGGGACCTCCTTCTGTGCCATAGATGAAGCATCGCCTTCCCTCCTCGGGACCCTCCACTATCTTCATGCTGTCCCAGACAGCCAGCACTCACAGCTTCTCCTGGAGTGACTGAGGTCTCTCTCTCTTCTCTTTCTGCCTGTCGCCATGTCTGTCTTGTCTCCTTGCCATTCTGCATTCTCCCCCCTTGTCTCCTTCCTGTCCTACTGCAACTGCCTCTGTTTAACTGCAAGAGAGGTAGCAATCTTCTTGCTGGGATATTATTTTCAGGGGGGCAGGGGTGGGGTCCAAACTCCAAACCAAGACGCAGTGTTTTTCTTATAATGTTTAATTGTATTTAAATATATCGTCGTTGTCGGGTGAAAACCTTGTATGTCCAAAACCGTTGTGCGACGGCCTTGTATGATGAAGCAGGGCTTTACTTTGCGAAAGAACGTACAAATTTGAAACTTGGAGATACGAGGTTTCCACCCGACAACAACAATATTTTAATGCAACATTCAGATGTCTACAAGCTAAATAGGGAATGGTTGTTGGACACAGTGGGAGGGGGAGTGTGCCCCAGCAGGTGACTGGCCCTGACTGTGTCAGCGGTATGGAGTTTTCTGCTGCAAATGTACAGTCAGTGTTACATCCTTGTTAGACAGTGTCCCCCAACCTCCCAAGTCAGTTTGTGCGCTCCACTCCGCAACCACCCACCCACCTTCACCCTTAAGCTGCCTGCGCTGCTCCAATGCCCGCTGCCTCTGCATGTCCACACGGATGAATGTAGCACGCAAAGCCCAACGTCTTGATCTGCATGAGGCCCCAGCCAACTACTGCATCCCAGGACCCCACCACAACCTCAGCGGGTCGCTGCTGCGTGTGTGTGTGTGTGTACGTGTGTCTGATTTTCAACTAGATGTTGGAAAGAATTGCACATGTGGTGTTGTGGAAAGCTGCCCCATATGAGTACTTATGAATAGTATATGTGTTTTTGTTAGACAGTCCTACTAGCTTCATGTTCTATTTATCTTTGACCTTCCACTGGAAGATGCTACTGTTGAGGAAAAGCTATCCACCACAATTGTATGTGAGTTTCGCTGTACGCCTGGTGTTGAAGTGTACCTTGGTGTGTGTATATTATGAGTGAGTGTTTGTGAAGTGTGTTCGTCAGAGTCACAGTGTCATTAGTGTCTCTTCCCTCACACTTCCAGAAGAAGCCAGTTGAGTCGAGTGCGGGGGTCCCCCAGTCAGCCCAGTCTTCAGCCAGACCCCTGCTCATGAGAACGTTTACAGATGAGTCCAATACTGTCGTATGAACAGGTACCAGCCCACCTCCACCCCTAGTGCCAGTTTAAGCCAATCAAAGCCCCCCTTCTCTCAGCCAAACTCTCCTGAAGTCAAGGGTTCCAACCTGTTTCATAAGAGAATAGATCACAGACGCCAAGCCCTCCCGTCTACAGTCCCTAATTATAGCCAAATTCCAATACTCTTAACTTCCATGATCGAGCAGACGCGCACTCCACTCGCATCCATGATCGCCCCTGATCGCGCACTCCACTCGCATCCATCACTCGCGAGGAGGTGAGGATTTGATGAAATTCCGGAGCAGCCGAGCAGGTTGGACTGATAGATCAAACCATTATTTAATTTGTTGCTTCAGTAGCTTTTATTATTATTCATATTATTATTATATTACACACACACACACACACACACACACACACACACACACACACACACACACACACACACACACACACACACACACACACACACACACACACACACACACAGTATGTATGTGTGTGTGTATATATATATATATATCAAACTTTTCTCTTTGAAGTCCACAATACGGCACGGCTTTCAGACCCTACCTCCCAGACAGCGTAGTTTTCATCCCATAGCTCGAGGAGAACAAAACAGATAAGTCAGTCAAGACTCAACACTTTAGCAAAACTCGCTGAAGTGAACACTTCATGTACACTCGCTCCAAGCGGCTTGTGGATCCCACTCTCTCTCTCTCTCCATTCTCGGCTCCTCCAAAAGCAAATTACCATTTGGGACGCGAATGATTTCTGGGTCAAGTTGGAGGACCGAGTGCGGAGTGAGCGAGTGAGCAGAGCTTTGGGTATTGGAATTTGGCTTGTGTGTTCTTACAAACAGACCGTGTTGTGGTGCCTTCTAGTGGCTGACTGAAGAGAGAGTTGTTAATTCTTATGGTATTACAAGAGAGCACGACTCCAAATAATCGAAATTCTACAAAGATTATTATATAAACAAAGAAATTGCCAACATCCATGGAAAGAGTGTTTCAGGTACTTTTATTTAATAGGCATGGACAGCTAACAAGATGATTTTGTTAGCTGCCCGTGCCTTTTAAATAAAGTATTGAAGGACCCTTTACGTGAGAGCTGGCAATTCCTTTGATTATTCTTATGGTTTAGAGATTGTGTTTTATTAAGGATCGACATTTTATAGATTATTCTGTTGCACCAGATGGTACTCTAAATTACTTTATTAAGACGGTTCCGTGTTTAGGTAACAGTCTTGGATAAACTAAATGAGTTACTTTTTACAATTCTCTCTTTCAGACTTCCTCTAGGTGCCCACCTCAGCAAATCTTGCATGTGCTTTTTCTTTTTTCCTTTTTTCTCTCCACGTGTCCTGTGGTATTAAATATGAAATTCTACTTTTAAAAATAAATAAATAATGTATCGTCATTGAACTGGGGACCCATCTGTGCTATCAGGGTAAATGTATGAGTGTGTGTGTTTCGGGCATCTATCCATCTGTTTGGGTTTCCTTTTGCTTTGGAATTGTCCAGTGTTAATAGTTGTCCTTTATGTTGTGGTTGTGCCTTTGTCTTTTTTGTTGTTGTTTGGGTTTTTTTTGCAACATGTGCATGCTGGCTGCACAGCACCTGTTTTTATCTTTTGTCTGTGATTATGAGGCATGGCTCACTCACCGCCTTGTGTGTCCTTCATCTTAACCAGAGGTTGAATACTTAAGCGTTACACGGGCTGAAAGCCATGCTGCTGCTACTCATCAATGTGATCTGCAAGACGGGCGTATGAATGGGTTAACCTTAATACCTTTTAACAACAACAACAACAACAATAACAGGCTTTGTACTTCCAGCTTTCACTCACTGTTTAATGTGGTTCTCTATTCTCCCAATAGCTGTCATAAGAGGACTGCCCCGGACTGACATCCAGGTAAACAGTCCACAATACCCCAGATAAAGCTACCAGCCTACCCAGGGATCAGTAGACAGACTGTGGAGGAATCAGTAGCCCTCCTATGACTGATTTAGCTTCTATCTGTGGTGGTGCGGGTTGCTGAATCGAATGTTCCATTTATTTTGGTGTTGGTGTTTTTGTCTTGACTTCATACCGCCTGCTCCTCTTCCAATGGCCTCCTGTGGTCGTGATTTTGTTTCTGGCTCACGGTGAAAGGCGTGTCGTGAAAAGTAAAACACTTCTTGCTCTTTCTCCTCTCCCCCACCCCTGTCCCTCCTTACAGGTCGCACCTGTCACGCCGCTGTCCTACAAGCACCTAAAGGAGAACGAGTGAAGGGCGGCGAGGATCTGGACAAGCTACGCTAACGTCTGCCTCATTCAGGATCACCTCCCCACCCCAGCTCTCACACACATATACAAACACACATACACACACTCGCGCGCGCACACACCCCAGTCGGGCCAGAGCTGCCTGCCGTCTTAACTGACCCTGCTGGAGCTGCTCCTCCCTCCGTCCTGATGCGACCCCCTCCTGAGCGCAGCATGCCTGCAGAGCAGTGTCCTGCATCACCAGCCCAGGCAGCATGGGCCCACTTTGTTACCACACTTTTGTAAAAACAAAACTACTCTGGACAAACGGGCATGGGTCTCTGCAATTTTTCTTTTATTTTACTTCTGTTCAAATATGTATATCTATATTTGTATATATAGATATATGTATATTATTATACTAGCTTAAGAATGCATAATAACAGCTGCCTTGCCAGTTGCTCTACAGACTGCTGTGTTTTAACATGCAGTCAGTCACGTTTTGTTGACCTGCATGAAAGGAGGCGTGAAAGAACACCACGTTCCATTGACTTTTTTGTGTTGTTGTTGCTCACGACCACCATTGTCAATGTTACGCGAGGACCACTTGTTCGTATAATATGCATTGGTGTCTCAATTGCATTCTCAGAACGTTCACTCCATTCGCACCCGTTTTTTCCACTATCGACGGTTGTACCACTTTCAACGGTTGTTCTACTGTTTACCCAGATCCAAATCCATGTTTTCTTTGTTTTCCTTAATTATTATTTTTTGTATACAAGCTGATAATGCGACGCAAAGCGCCACATTATCAGCTTACCCGGCGTTGCTGGGGTTATTGCGCTGACAACACGTTGCAAATTCTAGTTGTTGCTTCGCGGCGTGTCGATCAGCGCGTTCAGGTTTCAGTACCCAGCATTGACCGGGTTAGAGCGTGGGTGAAATAGGCTCCCTCCCTCTTTCCCCCCTCACCCTCTCTCTCGCCCCTCCTCCCTCTTTCTCCCTGCCTGCCTCACTCTCACCCCTCTACCACTCTCTGTCTCTCTCGCTGATAGAGCTTTGGTCTGACGTCACACAACAGAAACCGTTGCCAGTGGGCTGGCGTAAATCGTTGCCTAACAACGTCAGATATGTCAACTTTGCCATCAGGCTTGTCCTTATGATATATATATATATATATATATACTGTATATATGGACATGCCTTACGTCAAAGTTGACGTCCATATTCTGGGAATATTTGTCCAGACACACACGGAAGTACTGTGACGCCAGGCATGTCCATATATGGGCATATCTGTTCAGACTGTAGAATAGATAGTGATTTCAGTCCAGCTCAGGTCAGCAAAACCCCATTGGCATAGTCTGCTCTATTTTGGGCTGATTTTGGCCGAATTGTTTATAACAGAAAAAAAGAAAGTCTTTATTGTGGAGCTCAAGTGCATTGTATACTGAGGTGGGAGGGAAATGTTAACAGAGGCCGTTTTCCTGTGCACTCCCCCAAAAAAGTGTGAGTGAGTGAGTAATAGATGTATGAAAGATTAGACTATTCATGTTCTGGCAATGAACATTGAACTTTTCCACCTTCAAATTGATGCAGTTAGGCACTCGGGAGTGCTCATGACCTAAATCTTACAAACCTCAGCGATAATTTAAGACATCCCGGCAAAGGAGAGAAAATTAATAATATATATATATATGTACCGTACTGTATATAGATTAGAGATGTACGATAACCTCTGCTCGAAGCCAAAAAAAAAAGGTGCCTGCAATGGTGAGATGTAAACATGCCCGATTCCATCCAAAAAGAGTGTGAGTTGTGTACACGTTCGGCGCGTGTGTCTAAATATGCGCGCACAGACGTACTGGACAGGAATGGCTTATTATACCAAACCTGTGTGCAATGAACAACAGAATTACTTGAACCCTCTAGAGGTTAGAACACGCGAGTCACTTAGATTAGGATGAAACACACGTTGCACATTGTACGCAAAAGATATTACGCACACATGCACTAATACATAAAAACCCTAAATGAGGTATATTTGTTCCCATGATCCATCACAAGTAGTCTAGATTGCATTGTTTTGTCTGACGTAGGCCTTTACCACCATAGTGAGATGTCACTGTGAGGCTCTTCCTCCACATTCGCTGCCCTCCTGTTTGCATTGTGTGATTCTCCAGAGGCAGCGAGTGGACCGTCTTTATGCCTATATCACTTTAACCCGTAGCGTGTAGCGCTTCATACATTCCATTTCCACATGCCATGGTTTGAAATCAATATTTAGATAATATGGGACTCTTTTTTTCTTTTCAGAACATGCAATATATCTTTGACATATTTATTGTTGTGTAATTTTACTCACAAATGTTATATTTTTATTACATGGATCTTTTTTTATCGTCGACAATGATACGCTTTTGTGCCAGTTTGAGTTTTTGCCTGTGTTCTTCCAGCCCAGATGCAAGTCCGTGCCAACTCCATTGGATAGTCATTGTTTATCATAGATGTGGTGGCAGGCAGCCCCACCCCTCCATCCAGCTCCTCCACCATCACCACAGCCTCCCACCATTCTCATCCCAGGTGACATAGCTTTGCCAAAAGGACATGTCAGTGAAATGCATTATAGGTCTGTGATGTTTTTGATTTATGCCCAGGCTTCAGCTGCAGCTAATAGATTCTCAGTTACTTTGGTTTCACGGTTTGCATTTGTGTCCTCCAAACCACTCCATTCCTACACTGATACTGAAACACATTTGACTGTTACATAATTATTAGTTTCACGCTACTGAGCATTATGTAGCCCGGCACATGCAACCACGTGTCAAAGCTGCGATGCCAAACGGAGACTTGAAAATGTTAAGGAAGTTTAAGCCTGTGTTTTATATAAAGATTTTCATCCATTTCAGCATCTTTTCTACATGGAAAGATTCTGAACGGATCGGATTGACACACGAGCTCTCTGAGCATTAGTGAGCTATTAAGACGCAAATGAGCACATGTTTGACTGTCCAGCGCGCACTGTGCCAGGGACGCGGAGGAGGATGCATTGAGAGGGGCTGCCTGCTTTGTTGAGAAAAATGAGTAACAAACCTTTAAAATTGCATCAGAGATGCTATTTTCAAAGCTTGGAGAAAAAAAAAGAAGTTGGAGTCTAATGTTTTGCCTGACTAAATGAAAAATATCAAAGAATTGATTGTATTTTTAATGCAACCTTTTTCCAACCACTTTTTTGTATGAAAATCAAAACATCCAAAAAAAGCACGAGAGGCTCTGTGGTCGCAGAGACTGATCCTGGCCGCGCACAGTAAGGTCCTCTTTGTTAATCTAACTCAGTGTAAAAATGGACCCAAAATGAACCCTTACACTGTCAAGAGTTAGTTTAACACCAAGGATGTTACTGTGTGTGAGGGGATGGATGGGCGCTGGGGTGGGGTGCTGCCTAGGAGAAGGGGCGGGCACAAAATGGGCACCTCACCCCGACAACCGTGCAGCCAGGGGCACCCTCCCACCTCTGGCCCTTTGGCAGCCATGGAGACCCACTCAGCGTTTGAAAGGATTTGATGCATAACTTGCCATTTTGGGTCCTGGAGCGAGCTTATTATTCTCCCACTTGCAGATTTCCCAGGAACTGACGTTTTTCTGAATTCGGTTATGGTCTTATATAATAATAGCAATAGCAATAATAATGGTAATAATAATTATAATAATTGCGTCCACTTTAGTTGAGGTATTTGCTACAATCCATTTGCACATTAAGGTGACATTACCTATGCTTCTGTTAATATGGCACCCCGGGAGAAGTTAGGGGTTAAGTGTGTTGCTCAGCGACACTTAAGCCAGGGTTCAAACCAGTGACTTCCGATTCTCAGACGGCCTCTCTACTCGCTAAGCTACGGTGGTCCTGAGTACATCTTATCCATGTTGATGACCCAATTTCCATATAAAATCTCACCGAGAATATCCAAAGTGTGCGCTGACGTGATGACGTTTTCACCGAAACGAAACAGTGTGCTTGTTTGAATATTCTCTGCAAGGAGAGTGACTCTTTCAAAGTACGATTTTTAATATGGAAATTGGGCAAGTGCTCTTTTCAAAACCAGCTCAGTGACCTTGTGGTTAGAGTGTCCGCCCTGAGACTGGGAAGTGGGGGTTCAAACTTCAATCCAAGTCAGAGTCATACCAAAGACTATAACATTGGTACCCAATGCCTCCCTGCTTGGTACTCCACTTCCAGGGTTGGATTGGGGGTAAGTCCCTACGACATACTAGCGTCATGTCCAGGGGGTGTAATTTGTACATCAAGCTGCCTCGCGCTATGGAAACAAGAGATAGGCTCCTCCTGACCTATGGGCCACATGGTTCCCAAGGCAACTTACTTACTTTACAGTCGAGTCAACATGGATGACGTGTGTTTGTATAAGACCACCGTTTCAAAATTGGATTTTAACCACTTAAACCCTCAAACAGCAGATCCACAAGCTCACAACACATCAGAAAGCGAGGCATTGTGTGCTCATAGGTTAGCGTTTTTTGGCAAAAGGTTTTGGCTATGGTTCAAGTGGTTAAACAGTGGAATTCAGCAGAATAGCATTTATTTGGGAATCTGCTTGTGGAAGAATATACTGTACAGTACAGTAGGCTCGCTCCAGGACCCAACAGGTAAACTAAGTGTTGAACCGATTCAAACACTCTTTGGGCGTCTCCAGCCTCAGCACTCTGAACCTCTGAGCTGAATGTACCTCTTTAAGACCAGTATGTTCAAAATCTATAATAAACCTTTTCTGTAATAAACCAAGAATGTTTTGAAGTAAAAAGCTTTGTATTGTATGTTTGGGTTCTTTTGTGTGTGTGTGTGTGTGTGTGTGTGTGTGTGTGTGTGTGTGTGTGTGTGTGTGTGTGTGTGTGTGTGTGTGTGTGTGTGTGTGTGTGTGTGTGTGTGTGTGTGTGTGTGTGTGTGTGTGTGTGTGTGTGTGTGTGTGTGTGTGTGTGTGTGTGTGTGTGTGTGTGTGTGTGTGATGCATGGCCATGTTGAGCAGATGCCGTGTTCTGAGAGGCTGAGCTGGATCTGATGTGTAACCGCATCTCTCTGTGAAATTCAGACCACATGTGAGTTAATGTGTGTTTGAGGTTTATCACGTATGCATAATTCTGCTCCAGCATATAATGTGTCAAAGTGGTGGGTGGTGGGACCATTGGGGGAGATGAGTTGAGAAAGGCTGCCTCTATTAATATGTATACAATGACACCCTTTCATATTCCTGTCTCTGTGTGAATGTGTTTGTTGTATGACTCTGGGTGTACTCTGCCGTGGGCCAAGCTTGTTGGCCGAGGGCAGGGAAGAAGCCTACCCTGTTCTACAAAAGGACCCATTCAGATGTGTGCCACATTCTGCATGACGTGCCTGCATTGTATGCATGTATATATCTGCATATATTTGTGTACACTGTACGCGTGCGTGCAAAAAAGGTGGACACGGGTTGCAGGCATTCACACGCCGTCTGGTAGGTCGTAACCAACACCTAATTCTAAAGGGACAGAGAGGTGTGAGGACGGAGGAGTCTGAAGCGAGAGAAGGAAGAAAGAAGTTGGGAGGGAGTTGGCAGAGTATCAGGACTTGACTCCTGTCCCCTGCACACTAGTGCAGAGAGCTGACGCACTAGATCTCAGAGAGAAGGGGAGGGGCGAGGGGGAGAGCGAGAGGTGGAGCGAGGGAGGGAGGGAGGGAGGGAGGGAGGGGGAGAGAGAGAGAGAGAGACAGGCAGACAGCAGTGGCCAGATGGAGCAGTGTTTATTTTGAAGTGGCCAACTGCTGTTCATTAAAAGGGCTAGCTACTGCAGTTGAGAGAACAGCAGCAGACTCACTGGGTAAGGTTTGTGTGTGTGAGGGAGAGTGTAGTGCAAGGACTCCAGGCCACAGCTGACGGGACAGCCAACCACTGCCTCCTGCTCTGTTTAGTTTCTCTGCTCTGTGGAGGCACTCTATGCAGCTCAAGGTGACTCGGGAAGATCCCACAGCAAGGCAGGCCGGCCCGACTCGGACCTCAGGACCCGCAGAGGCAGGTGGGCAGAAGTGTCGTCTGCCCCCCACCTCACAGTTTGTCAATGCAGGGCTGTCGGACTGCGAGTAGGACGTGATGTGAGGCCTGCATGCATGATGGCAGTCACTTTACCTCCGGAGACAATCGCTCTGTCAGTGTTCCCTGGGTCTTGGGGAGGAGAAGGAAGAGAGGAGCAGGGTAAAACACTGGACGGGATGGGTCTGATTTCACCGCAGGAGAGCCAGAGTGAGCCGGAGCAGGAGTCCTCCACCTCCGAGGCAGAGATGGACAGTTACCACAGCCTTCTGCAGGCCGGCTCTCAACTGGAGAGCACTCTGCAGCGTGAGTACACACACACACACACACACACACACACACACACACACACACACACACACACACACACACACACACACACACACACACACACACACAAACACACAAACACACACACGATGGCTGGTTACTGGCCTCAAATCACCCCCTCTCACTTACCGATGCAGCCTTTTTAATACAAGCCTCTGCACCGTTTCACGTCATTGCTTCACATAAGGCATCGTCCCAGCAGCTGTGACAGATGTACATATGGCCGGGCCAGTGCAGCACTGTTCTGTTCGGGTTGATTTGCATACCCTCCCAGGGTGTTATGTATTGTACAGTATAAGATGAGTCATTGAGGACACATAACAGTTCAAGAATTTTCCCAGTTTGATCTATTGGTATTATTGAGGGGCTTGTGTCAGCTTCTTTACTTTGTGACGTAAGCCTGCAGGGATTATGACTGCTATTTTAAGCCTTCCCGGGTGAATAGATGGCGTTTTCATCCACAGTAATCATGTGTAGATGAGAGATGTGTAAAATCTGTGCCGCTGTGAATGAATATCTCAATGGTACTGGTGCTATTCCAATGACATTCACTCACTGTCACTGTCAGTAAATCGTTTAGAGTAACCGTCAATCAAGTTATTGAAGCATCCAAACACTGATTTGTTGACACGTTGATTATGGCCATAATGGAACATAGGTATAGATATAGTAGTGTAAGCAATTCTATCACTCAAATGACATTTATCATTTTATATACAATATGGCCTAAATCACCCACCTGAAATTGAATCGTGGATCTCGGGATCCGCATGGGATGACATGGCTTCCATGGTTTAGGCCAGTCGGAGCCCTTTGACTTCATTATGAAATGAAAGTTAAATATTTCAACACATGTATAAAAGCAAACATTGTGGAGCTGCTAAGTTGTACTACTTGCAGTGTGCAGAAGAAATGTAATGCTGATCGGTCCAGCACACACAAGCATGACAATACATGGGGCACACCTTAACACAACATAGCAATACAGTAATGATAAGAACAAAAAGAAGACAAATCATGATAAAATGCTTATTCACAGCAAGTATAGTATATAACTAGAACTAGCGCCATGAGGTGCGCTCACCACTGGCATCACCGCTTCCAAAGAAAATGATATATTATGATATATGACCAATGACATCTGCTGGTCACTGATTGGGCTACGGTCTTAAACAAGCGTGGACACCGACATACATACCCCGACATACTGTACATACATACATACCCAGCCCATCGCAGTACTTGCGGTCTTGTGCGCTCTGCTTGCGTAAGTAATAATCATCATAATATTGCTGCCAACATCATTGTGCCACATACAGCTTTGTATCCCACCCCTGCCTTCCAATAAGTATGTCAACTATCTGGCATCCTCCGTCACTCCAATACATGAAACATAATTTTGACCACTCATCAGCTATACATGCCGCTAATGGCAGTCGTGCATAGAAATCTATCTAAACTACCACATTGTCTTTTAGCTTTTTCTGCATTTGGACAGTTTTCTTGTCTTTGGTGGTCATACAGTATATCGTTAATCAGAAGTATCTTTGCCAACTTCTATAGAACTGATTGATATTGGATTGAGGTGACTTGCAGTAAAGCTGACTGGAAGCTCTGTGGCGGACAGGGGCGTCACACCAAATGCTGGGCCCTGGGTACAAGGATTCACTGCGGGCCCCCCATGAATGTTAACTATTGAAAAATAGCAGGTATACAAGCTCACACAAGCTGCGAGCTTGTAGATCTGCTATTTTTGAAAAAAATGTGAAAATGTGTGCAAGAAACCTATGTTTCTATGTCAGTGATGCTCAAACTTTTTCATGTCAAGGACCCCCAAAATGATATGAATTTGGCCACGGAACCCCATCTCAAAATATTTAGTTTCAGGGACCCCCCCGGAAGTAAAATTTGAGTTACAAATGTTCGCTTAAAAAATACATATTCAAAGATTTGCACACATTTTCACGACTTTTCAAAAAAAATTGCAGATCTACAAGCTCGCAGCGCGGCACTCGGTGCCGCGCTGTGAGCTTGTATATCTGCTATTTTTCAATAGCTAAAGTTACTAGGGCCCCTCCACCTTGGGCCCTAGTAACTCAGTCCCACTTTCCTACCCCTTGTGACGCCCCTGGTGGCGGACATCCCTTCCAGAGACTAATGTGATTACATACTGTATATACGGAGAGGGGCTCTCTCTTGGCAGAGGCTATAGTGTTACGGCTTTGCTGTTGGGTCATGTCTCTTAATGTTCCCAACGTGGGCGGGGTGTCATCGTCGTCCCAATAGGCTGGGGATGTGAAGGGTGAACAGGGACATTATATGGGAGAAGGAAGACTCACACGATTACGCTGAGTTTGCTCAGTGTAATGATGCGTGTGAAATGTGATGGGAGGATGGATGGAAAGCATATTGTAGTTTTTTACCTTGGACAATGTATAGTACAAGGCACCTATGCTGTAAGATTAACAATGCCCATCAGCAGTTGCATAACTCACCTTCTGTCCCTTATCCTGCAGTGTTGTTGTTCTATTTTTAGAGCTAAAACAACTGCTACAATAATACTACCACACCACCAACACCATCATCATTATAATCTATCTATAAATGCGAGAAGTCTCTGCGTGTCTGTAATCCGCGTATCTCGAGAACCGTTCGTCCCACCGGCTTCAGATTCGGCACGCGCGTTCCCCGCCGCGGCACGGAGTGCAGTGCCGGGCCTCGACCCGACCCGACGCACGGTTTTCCCGAACCGGCGCGAAACGTTCGGAATCTCCTTATGCGGGCTGATTGTTGACATCAGGCTGTTCCGGAGGAAATCGGCGCAAGCGCTGACTCATTGTGACATCACTTCATAAAAGGCTCTGACATCACGTACGCCACATGACTCATGAGTCAACAAAAATCAAACCTCGGTTCGAAGTGGAGCCGTGAATTTGAGCAGTTCCAGGTCTATGTTTTTGATTGAAGTGATTTGTAATTATAATCAAAATCTACAAAGTATTTACAAAATAAATAACTTTTGAACGGCTCTTTGAAAAGAACGGATCCCAGAGATTCGGCTCACTTCAAAGTGACATAAATCCCATCCAAAAAATCGGCTCACTTCAAAGTGACATAAATCCCATCCAAAAAATCGGCTCACTTCAAAGTGACATAAATCCCATCCTCCCATCCAAAAAATCGGCTCACTTCAAAGTGACATAAATCCCATCCAAAGAATTGCGCATGGGCAGATCCTGTTCATTCTCGACTGGACACAGACTCTGGTGAGACAGGACACACATTGCCACTCAGAGGGAGCCCATGTGCTCTGCACACGGCTCCAAAAATGGACGAATATAGACGTGTTCTGATGTTCATATATGGGCTTAAATGGACACAGGCAAACATATGGCATGTGTCCATTTATGACAACAGGTATAATGGGGTTTGCATTAAAGGGGGAACCGGCACTGTGTCTGCAACACAGTCGGAGGCACAGACAGATACAGAGATCTCCATAATGGGGAATAAAGGGACACAGACAAAGAGATATAGAGATATCCATATATGGGCATGAAATGGATGCAGACAGACAGATACAGAGATCTCCATATATGGGCATAAAATGGACGCTTAGAGACAGATAACTCCATATATGGGCATAAATGGACACAGGCAAACAGATGGTCAAAACGGGTCCGACAGAGATCTCCATATATGGGCATAACATGGACGTAAACAGACAGATATCTCCATATATGGGCATAAATGGACACACGCAAACAGATGGTCAAAACGGATCCTATGACAACAGGTATAATGGGGTTTGCATTAAAGAGCGGGACATTCATTCCCTATTTACATTGTTCCCGAGTTGGCCAGGACGCCGACTAGACGCTCGGCCGCCCGAAGGGCGGCCGAGCTTCTAGTAACATATGTCTAGTAACAATGGTTGTGTGCGGTTTGGGGAATTGAGCAGGTAGATGAAACAAAACTATTTGGTACAACATCTATCAGTCATAGATCATGGTCCACACTCGTTGAAAACCAGACAAGGGAAATGGGAAACGGGGCAGTCCATGCTCAGGAGATGTCATCCTCTGTTGTCCAGGTTACCCTGGCACTGGTGCTGTAATCTCACCTTGACTACTGCCTGGCTGTGTGGTCCAGCACAGCTAAAAAGGATCTAGGGAAGCTAAAGATAGCCCAAAGTAAGGCGGCACATCTTACCCTTACATGTACAGTTGCGAAATCTGGACCAACACAGTAAGGGCCCTATTTTCACCAAGCTAAACCCTAAACCCCTAAACTTCTTTGCCTTTTTTCACTATTTGGAAAAACATTTTTAAATAGTTAAAATAGCTGATCTACAAGCTCACAACGTGTCGATGTGTAGGTGCTGCTTGACACCGCAGTTATGGTTGCCGCTCGTAGAAATCGGTCTATAGGTACACTACACGGTCGTCTAGAACAGTGGTTTTCAACCAGTGGTCCGGGGACCATGAGTGTTACCACATCAATACAGCATGGAATTGTGGTCAAAATCGTATCCAACAATAACAAAATCTTCTGAAAGGCTAACTCTCATTAAATGGTGGTCCGTGGCTCAAATGCTGAATAAATAATGGACCTTGATATGAAAACAGTTGAAAAACACTGGTCTAGAAGACCTCCTACTGTAGGTTTAATAGTAAGGCAGTTTAAGCTCCCATCCCTTGTAGTTGCAACACCCCCAAAACTCCTCACTGTTGCTGTTGGAGGTCATCATGCGGGCTCTGAAGAGTTTGACCTCGTTCAATACCTCGCAATTCTCCATAGTCCGCTTGTGCTCCAAGGTTCAACGTGCATCCTCCACCTTTTCATGAGCCACCAAGACCACCATTGGTGCTTAGACCTTAGAGAGATTTATCTTTCATTTCCCCAAGATTCTGCTTTTCGTTTAGTCATTATACCAATTCCCCCCTCATGTTTATAGTCCCTGTCACTGATGACCGCTATTGTTTGGTGACATCACCTGCTGCTTCTTTTCACCTGCCAGTAAGGAGATTGACCAGGAGGGCAAAGGAACATTCCCAGTTCTGCCCATGAGGATCCGCTGAAGTGAGTGAGTGATTGATTAGTTTATTGAAAATAAATTCAAAAGGATACAAACACAAGTTTCCATACATGCCTCTAGTCGACCAACCTGAAGGAGTCCATAATGCAATGTCAGAGATCGCCTTCCCCGATTGGCTACCCACCTGCAAACACGGCCAATATTGTGTTCCAATCTGGAGGCACTGTGAGGGATTCAAATGCTCATAGATGGCAGGTATACTGTAGCACCCAGAGGCCCCAATGTTATGTGGAGAGCTGCCCTGAGCTGGTACTGAACCCAGAACCTTGGTATCTAACAGGAAAAACTGACCATTACCTGGGCTGAACCACAGAGACAGGAGAGGATGTCTGATGGAAGTTCTGATCCTCTTCCATCACTGGTACACACATCATCTCCACATCTGGATTCACAATTGGATACTACTACTGCTGTATTACTGCTGTAATATTACACTAGACAATACTGGATATACCACTATTACTGTAATACAGCTCATACTTCTACTACTACATACTGCAATACTTCAGATACCAGATACTGCTACTTGTAATAAAGAAGATGCTACTACTTCTACTATTGTACTGCTGTAATACAGCAGACTGAATACTACAACTACTATACTACCATAATACAGCAGACTGAGCAGCTTGATTTATTTTTTCAGACCAGCAATTCTCGAGCCAATAATATCAAATTCTGTAGACAAGCATTTTCTGTAGACAAGCCTTTTCTCTTAATCAGTTAAAGAATGTGACTCATTCAGCTCATGTGAAAACTTTATCCCAGATTTCAATTTAAGCCATATGTCTCATTGCTTGTATCAATGTATCATAAACATGCATTGATCTCCTAGTTTGCCAGTACGTTAAGTAGAAGACTTATCTTCTACTCAACGATCTTTGTTTTCCAGGGGATTTTGCTGGTCTAAAGTTTTTTAGCGTTGCAATTGTACAATAATCATGAATTGAGGGCAGTGTTGTGGTGCTATATTAGTGGGGGGGAGTGCACCTCAGCCCCCCAACACCACCACCACCTCCCATGTTGGCTGATAAACGTCAGAGCCAACACACGTGACGTAGAAAGTCATGAATGGAGTGACGTTATGATGAGGTTAATCAGGCTAAAGCTGTGCTCGCATTCCACTGAGCTGTACCGAACGGGTAGATTACATTTCTCAAGAGCTACATAAGTCCAGGTGGAACTTTTCTCCCTCTGTAGTCGCTAAAAAAGCATCATCCATAAATAGATCTACTTCTCACATAAAAGTCTGATGCTTCTTTCCCCGTATCCGGTGGATAGAGTTTCTGGCCACTGGTTGGATTCTGACTTTGTGACTGTGAATGTATTTTGACTTGAACTGTATAGAAAAGACAAATAAAGTGCCAAACGTGCAGGCTTCTCCTAACATAATGGGAGAGAGAAAAAACAGCATGGTGGGAAGTGGGATTTCCGCCAACTCTTTTTTTCCTGCAATGCACACCATAGCAACCCACCACCAGTCTAATCCCCTTAGCACTGGAAGCCTGGTTTAGTAAAAAATATCTGCTGACCTAAAAGCAGTGTAAGCTCAAGTCTTTGTGTGCCATGAACGTTTGTATGTGTGTGTAAGCTGGGATTTTTTTTGCCCTGCAACTGATTTCATGCTCACGAATCTCCTGTGACTACACAAGAGATGCTGAGGAGTCAACGCACATCCATTTGGTGTGCTGCACTGCCTTCACAAGCCTAGAAAGTTATAGCCTCCATTGAGAATGAGCTGGGCTGCTGCATAGGTTATTAAGTGATGTCTGATGTCACAGGCCAACAGGAATCTCACTTAGACCGAGTGAATCAGCTACTAAAGCAAATATTAGACGAGTCACACCTAAGTATTCGTGCTGTATGGTACATAGGTCTACATCTGATTTGAACACAAATTAAGCCATAGCCGTTATCCGGGCCCCAAGTCCTATCCATAGGGCATCACCAAGTGTGGGTTTAATATTTCACAAACATTGTATGTTTGTGTCCATACGGATGCCTATCTGTTTGCTCAACAGCCCACCCTGATAAGCATTGTGCTGTAGGAGGCAGCCTGGGCCTTGATCGGTTCAGCTGCCAGTCAATCTGTGGCTCCAGCCATGCTGGCTGTTAAATGGAATGGGCAAGGACAGAAGAGCAAACAGAGATTATTTGACTTTCACCCCACACTAGCCTGTCATAACGCCTGCTCTGAGGTAGCATATTAGAGGAGTATTACTTCACTATCTGGCAATAAAATAAAAACGTGCAATGTATTTTTCAGCGCGTTTAAAATGTAGCCACGTGAATACAAACCTAGGTAAGAACCACCTAATCTAAGAAACAAATGCGGCCACATGCAACTTTAAAAAGTGCGGTTGTTACTATACGGTCATTTCAATATTACATACTGTACTGTATGTGCTGAAATATGCATCCCTATTCCCTAGCGATTACCAGACAAGTATATGATTGGCAGACATTTGTTTTGACAGAGATCAGAGAAGCACTACATGAAGAGGAGAGTAAACAAGCAAGAGCAGCGAGACCTCCAGAGACTGGAGTCTGGCATCCATATGAAAAACATTGCAGTTTGCAGTGCAAGCATCTCCTCCCCCTGATCAAGTACTGTAAGAGCTCTGCAGTGAAGGAAGAAGCTGCAGTGTGTGTGTGTGTGTGTGTGTGTGTGTGTGTGTGTGTGTGTGTGTGTGTGTGTGTGTGTGTGTGTGTGTGTGTGTGTGTGTGTGTGTGTGTGTGTGTGTGTGTGTGTGTGTGTGTGTGTGTGTGTGTGTGTGTGTGTGTGTGCACTGTCATTAATATGATTAATTGATTGGCGTCATTCTTAATTTCAGAATCAGTATTGCTAATAATCATATTCATGTTAATAATCGTATTTAGTATCTCTTCCTGTTACGGTAATGGACACATTCAGAAATACAACTGTTTTCCATCTCCCTATAGGCTACAAATTGTTTTGGTCTCTGTAGGTGACGGTAATTGCACTTAGTTTAGCGTTCATAGTGTAACGTGACAATCCAAATGAATCTCTCGCAGTGGAAAATGAAGATGAACACGAGAGTTATGTGCGTAAGGCCCGTCTAAACCCTGTGCTCCATTGTCACACCACCAGCCCCAGTGTTCTATTAAACCTGAGACTGTAACTTTAGCGCCGCATCTATGTGTGAACGGGCCGGGCCGTGGTCCTCCTCTGGCCCGCCACATCTCTCTGACAGACACACATCAAATATTAAAGGAGGACCAGTGGAGCTCATTTACCTGCTCCCTGACAAGACAAGCCCGCCTCCGTGTTACCTGTAGTAGCCACGTGGAATCGGACACCTCCCTGTTTAGGTTCTCTCTTTCGCACACGCTCTCTCTCTCTCTCTCTCTTTCTCCCTCTCTGTCAACATCTCTCTTTTTCTCTATCTCTTTTCCTGTATGTCTTTCCCTCTGCCTCGGTTCTAATTTATTTTTAATGTGTTTATCTATTATGAATGAAATGCATAAAAAAAAAAGAAGCTGCGAGTTATTGCTACCATGATGGAGTCGGTTTGCCTGTGCTGTCTGCACGCATATCTGTTGCTGTGGTAAAGATCTTTGTTGATCTTTTTGCATTGCATTGCATTATAAATTACATTATAAAGACCTAGCCTTAATATCGTCTCTCTGTCGGGTGGAAACCTCATACTGTATGTCCAATACTGTATGTTTTCAGGATTCAAATTCAAAAGTAGCAGATCTACAAGCTCAAAACGTATCGCTTTGTGACACATTTCGAGCTTGTGGATCTGCTACTTTTGCTGACATAATCAGTATTTCCACCAAATGTCATTTGAGGGTGTTGAGTCGAGGTTGATGTGATACACTCAACCAGTCATGGGCAGTGACCCATAAGAATGCCATGCTGGTTTCCAGTATAGCCATGTTGTGTCACATGCCCTCCTCCTATCTACACCTCTCTATCCTGTATCTCTCTACTGTTGTACAATGTAAAACAAAGCAATAATGCCTCAAAAATGAATTATAATTTAATAAATGATTCTTCTCACATGCTATTATGGTTATGACATTTACACCAAAACTGATACTAAGTGACTGTGTGTGTGTAGGTTATACAAAAGGTAGCTGCACAACCCCATAGTTTTAAAGGGTGTTGGAAAAAGGGAATGTCCGCACGATAATCTGCTCTTCCGTCATTTATTTAACCAAAAATAATGAACAACGTTTCGTCATTGTATGAACCTGGTGAAGGCCTACACAGGGGAAACGTTGTTCACCTCAACTCTACTAGGCATCTATACTTGGTCCCCTCCTTTTTTCCCTCTACACCAAATGAAAATAGATTATCTACAAGCTCACAACGCATACCAAAACACGACACTTGAGTTTGTAGATTTCATATTTTTGTAGAATGTTCACCTATTTTCACAGACTATTTGCGTGACATGCCAAGAATAGGTACGCTAGGGTTCATGTGGTTAATAGAAGAGGAGCACTGAGGTTCCAACATGCTTTCTCAAAGTTCTGGAAAATCTAGAAAAGCATGGAAAAAAGATACAGTATTTTGAGGCTTACAGCCTGTGATAGTTTGGGAATTGTGATATAATGTACATATACAGTATATATATACAGAACTAAAAGGCACACTAAAACCTAACCCAAAAAATGTTGCTCTGGAAAAGAAAAAACCTGCATGTTGCTTGTTGCCTATTGGAATGTGTTAGACATGATTTTAGTGTGTTCTCCTCTCACAGCAGACTGGATGAGTACTACACTGCTACCTGATGCCAAGAGCAGCAGGTCATCTAAATGTTACATCTAATGCCCTGTTGAACTGTTCTGACAGTGGGTTTTTACTGGCCAGTTATTTTCATAAGCTGATAATAATAACAGTGTATGCCATCATATCATTATCATCATATCATTCTACATGTCACCAAGCATGAGCAAGAGTAAAATCGGCCAATTAACTTTAATGCACTGCATCAATTGCAGTTCAAGTGCAGCATTATAACCACCTTCTCCAATAGATGGCATTGTTAATGAATTCAATGGCATCTACTGATGGTGATGATGCCTTATGAATTACAATGTAAT
Organism: Nannobrachium achirus; assembly: GCF_963921795.1. Taxonomy (NCBI): domain Eukaryota; kingdom Metazoa; phylum Chordata; class Actinopteri; order Myctophiformes; family Myctophidae; genus Nannobrachium; species Nannobrachium achirus. Next base: position 49,425,232 of record NC_137824.1, on the reverse strand, counting down.
GCAGTGTTTATATCTACCACAAGAGGGCAGCAGTTTGCACCCATCAATAACTATTTGCAGTCAATGCAAGGAACCCATAAAAAGTTAAGTGTCATGCAAAACTGCAGAAACATGAGGGCCAATCAGATTTTGTATGCATTCACATTGACTTTTGCGGTATGCAGCATGTGCCACTCCTTTTGAAGCCTTTGTTTTGCTGCTGTTGTTTTTCTTAACAATTCTAATGTCTATATCTCCTCTTTCAGAGGTGACTGTCCCTGTCAGCATGAAGGAGGTGGGGGGCTACATTGAGAAACAGGTGGCATATCTGTCAGGTGAGGGCTTTTCACTCAACAACCTGCTGTGTGTTTAAATCAGTGGTTCTCAAACCTTTTCATACCAAGGACCCCCACACTGATATACTGCAGACACCCATCTGACAGTGTTTTGTTCCAGGGACACCCCAAAGAGTACATTAAAGGGATATTTCACTTTCAAAAGAACTTTTGATCATTTTATCTAATCAGGCTTTTATGAACACCCTGAACAGTTTTTAATTTGCTTGATTCAATATTTAGATATTTGATGTAAATGTTATCCGGCCTTCCAGGCCCAGGGCCTCACCCCATACACACCCATTGTAACTTCAAACTCCATTTTAACCATGATAGATTCATTAAAAACACCATTTATTTTTTTCTGGTGACTCATACCTCATTTGTCTGCTCACCTGATACGTGAGCAGACAGTGTTTTTTCAATAACCTTTTTCAGTTATTTTTAATAGTTCTTTGGGAAAATGGAAAAAAATTAATACAATAAATAAATACTAAAAATAAATGGAAAAGGTTATCGAAGAAAAACACGGCCTGTTCATAAAAGCCTGATTATACGATAACATTACCAAAAGGTTTTTGAAAGTGAAATATCTCTTTAAGTGTTAATGATTCTACAAATCAAAAATAGCAGATGTACAAGCTTGCTGCTATTTTTGAATGGCCAATGTATAAGATATAGATAAAGGGGGTTCAAATGTATTAACACATTTTGCTGGGGTCTCCCTAGCTGGAACCCCCATCAACCCCACTTTGAGAACCACTGGGTTAAATTATATAATTTCAGAATCTCAGAAGCAATACTGTTATATTATTATTAGACTTTTCAGATGGGTTGATGCATGTTCAGTGAGGCAAATGCCACACTGTGCAGCTTTCCTGAACATTGGTTTGTTGTGCAGAAGTGTGGAAATCGTTGATGGTTCCATGTTTTCCCTTGCAGGAGGTCGAGGAGAAGACTCCAGCGTCATCATCACTCTCCCAGAATACTCTGCTTTCAGCGACATCCCGGAGGAAGCTTTAGCCAAAGTTTTAACATACCTCACTCTCATACCTCGGTGTGTGTGCCTCCCTAAACCTCTTCTCTCTCGCTCTCCGTGTCAGTCCATTGCCCCCTCCCCTCTCTCTGTTCCCTGCAATGCAGTATTGACTACTCCAGAGTTTATATTCTGTGCACAACTTGCCCAGTGTTCTCAAGGCACAAGCTCATATACCTGTCCTAGTGGAGTATATGCTAATATGGCAACCTTTTGTGGTCTGGTGCAAAAGCTCAGTGCTTCTCAAAGTGAACTCCCCAGGGCCTAGAGGTCCTTGGGGAGGTTCGAGGGGGTCCTCAGCAAAAAGTGTTAATATAGAATCACATAGAATCACAACACTGTATCCATTTACAGTATTCCAAAATAGCAGATCTACAAGTGCACAGCGCGTCACTTCGTGCCCCTGCGAGCTTGTAAATCTCCTTTTTTTTATCTAAAAAATGTTTGGGGAAAAAAAAAATATTTGGGAAATTTGAATTAATTATTATTATTTTCTTCTCACAAACCCTATTCTGGGGTCCCTGGCATGAAACGTTTTCAGATGGGGACTCCATGGCCAAATACAATATTTATGAGGGTCCTTGACAGCACTGCAAAAGATCAACTTATGACAATGTTTTCAACTGTCATCATGATGCAATTTATTGCATGTGCACTTTCCACATGTCCATACATGTTTGTCACTAGTTTAGGCCTGTCATCTACACTGTAGCCTAGGAGAATTTATCAGTCAAGTTTATCAGACATTTTAGGCTATTTACTTAAGTTAGTTATACTTTTGACATTTTACTTTGATCAAAAAGCACTGACTACATTATACACACAACTGAAATAATGTTCTTGTTTGTGATTGCAGAAAAAGGCAGCCAGGGGTAAAATTCATCATCATTTTAGATCGAAGACTGGATACCTGGGCTTCTATTAAAACAGCACTTGCCAGAATAGCGGTGAGCGAGATACATTCTCTCTAGTTTTCTAGAATGCCTTTGCTTTTTTGGAGCGGTGAAAGCGCTCCCAATAGACAGGTATGTCTGTGGGTGGGTGGGTGGGTGGCTGGCTATGTGGCTGGCTGGCTGGGTATGTCTGTAGCCTGGCAATACCTTGAGTGGCCACACACAACACTAGAGGTCTTCGGATCCACCCGAGGTCCGAAATTACCCGGGGTCCGACCCGCCCCGAACCGGGTAACGGGGCCGTTTATGCGCAGTGAGGTCGGGGCCGGGTCGGTGCCGCCGCCGTATGTCCCGGGTCCTGGGTATCTGATAGTGAAATCGCCGGTTCCTGATCCCCGAGGGGAACCGAGTCAGCCGAAATTGAAAATAATATGTGCACAGGTGCACTACAACAATTTCGCCACCAGATGGCCCTAAATGATACAGCATGTAATCTTAAGCCTAGATAGTGAAATGAAGTTGTTTAGAGGAGACACTGTCTGCGTGTCTGGGGCAGTTATATTATTATTATCAAAGATGTGATATTAACGTAACGTGTTGGTTTGTGGTTCACAATGGAGTTGTCATCGCGTTTTGTCATGCTCTGCAAAGCATATAATGGAAACTTCAAAGCAGACTATAAACAACAACAACACATGCGACAGAAAATGATAGCATTAGCATTGGCTAGCCAGAGAAGAAGGAATAAAGAAAACATGGATTTATTTGTATTTACAAACTGTCCGCAATGATTGACTTACTGGTCTGGGAAAACATCTTGTTGTGAGGAGAGGCGCGCAGCATGGCTGAACGCAGCAGCAGTGTCTGCAACCATTACCATGGCGACGTTTAGGTAAGAAAGTAGTCTCATACAACTCTTAATATAATAACGTTGGCATTCGGGGCCACAGGTTTGGGTCTCGGACCTCTCATTCTGCGCGGGTATCGGATCCAATTTGCATATTAATAGTACGGGGCCGTCGGACCGGGTCCGTAACGTTTCGGGGCGAGACGGGTAACGGTTCTGAAATTCCAAATTATAAATTGGACCCGTGAAGACCTCTACACAACACACAAGTTAAAGGAGGGGCGCTGTTGTGCAGGCACACACACAAACAGCTTCTATGGCACTATTGTGCAAACTAGACACACACACACACACACACACACACACACACACACACACACACGGTATAGCTGCTCAGATTCACCGCTCCACTTCGAACCGAGGTTTGATTTTTTTTTGTGTGAGACTTTATGTGGACATCATGTGGGCCGGGGAAATATCGACCGTTTATGCAGACAGACACAGACGTTGCACATTTCCTGAATCATGATATTTCCTGATAATGGATATTTCCATGTGTTGATTGCTGAACCAGCAGGCAACTTGAACTTGGGAGTTGCTGTCCATGGTGCTGATCTACTGAACCATCGGACTTTATGGTCACATCACATGCAATGTATATGATGCAGACTTCAGACTTGTCTATCGTAAGAATATTAAAGTGTATATGATACATATGATATATTAAGTAGCCTATTAAAAATGCAACTAGCAAGGAAAACTTTCTCGGGCTAAACGGGCTTCAGTGTAATCACTGCAAAGGTAGCATATAGCTGTCCCTGACCCTTCCTACATGCTGTGACAGAATTCTTGCAACAAAAAAATGCTTTAGCAAGCAAATACTGGGGGTATGTCCTGATGACGTTCCGTTTCGTGGAGCGACGAGGAAAGGACAGTATGATGATGATGATCTTGGAGTGGGGAGGGGAGGGAGAGAGTGCAGTTAGGGCGCTACCATCTCTCTCTCTCTGCGGGAGCGGCGTCGTCGCCGTGAAGGCAGCCAGCAGCCTGAGCCGAGAGGAGTAGAATACTTTGGGTGGCGATTTACGGACGGGACAGGCGAGGGCGGCTTGGCAAGCACAGCATTGTTTTAATCTCTTTTTTTGCACCGCGGAGATGGCATCGAACACGATGATGATGACTGAGAGTTTTAATCGACGAGGGATGCCCAAGATGCGGAGGAGCCCGGTAAACAAAACGAGCCGCTGCTTTAGTTTAATTTACCGTCTAAAAGAGTTACGATGAAGTTTTTGGGTGCAGGGTTGGGTAACTGCGGCAGAGGCAGGAGATCAGATCGCAACGACCGGCTGCAGCTCAGCTCAGCTCAGCTGCTGACGATTGACGACTCTGTAGCACTGCGGTGCGGAATCCCGATTCCGCTTAGTCATGCAATTGTTTCAGTTAAATGCAACCTGACTGAAATCCAACTGCATGTGATGATCACTACTGTGGATTCTAAATGCATGTTCCTTTCTGCCGCCCGAGCCCTTCGTCATCGTTTTTTGGGGGGAGAATTACTTGAGGGCGAATGAATGTCAGAAGTTGCATCATATGCAATCGCAAAGTTGCATCACATGCATTGCATTGATGTGATTTAAAGACAGTCAGACACGCACTTTGTCAACATTATACATGAACTGCCACCTCATAATGTCTGAATAATAATGCATCATCATGTTAAATAATGCTACAGTGAAAATCCTCATTAGATGATGATGTCCAGGTTATGTCCGGGCCATATTTTAGACTAATTATGAACTGTCATTCTGTTATTACTGTGAGCTACACATTAAGCTACAGCATATGCCAGAGAGCTTATTATTTATGTATGCATTATTTCTTTTGATGTTGCAAAACTGCAACCTCATCACAACTGGCCAAAGCTGGAGATATATTACAGTGTAATGCAGCCTCTGCCTCATAAGCAATGTGCATTTCACCACAGATATGTCAAATTGATACATGTTCTCCCAGGGTGCTTTCCCTTAAATGACCTGCAGATGTCCTGCAGCTTATCCACTTAAACCTCAGCATCCATATTATGGGGAAAGCTTTTGTTGAAAATAGCAGATCGACAAGCTCACAACACAGCAGCAGAAAATACACTATTGTAGAGCCCCCAGGGAACTCCGCTCAACCACTTGGGGTTTAAGAGGTTATTTGTGACATCTTTGTAGCTGAAGTCTCTGATCCCTGCACTCATTAGGCTGGGACTTCTGACAGTAAATCCCTTGACTGACAGCTGAGGCTGTGGATACAGGGAGCATCAAATCGTCACTGTCGGGCAGAAACCTTGTATCTCCAAGTTTCAAATCTGTACGTTCTTTCGTAAAGTAAAGCCCTGCTTCATCATACAAGACTGTCGCACAAAACTAGTGAAAATAGCAGATCTACAAGCACACAACGCCTCGCACCGCGAGGCGTTGTGTGCTTGTAGATCGGCTGTTTTCACTATTTGAAATCATTTTTAAAATGATAAATACAGGGTTTCCACCTGACAACAACGAAATACAGTAGCTGGTTAATGCTGCCTGTGACAGATACTACTTCCTGTGCTTTAACTATGCATCCAGAAGTTAGTGTACAGAGTGACAAGTCACGACTCACGCACAAGCTTTATCATTGGAATTGCTTTACCATTGTAGCGGGGTGACATGATTTTGCCCCCTAAAAAGGTGTAAAGAAAGTGTTAAAATTACGTTTTCTTTTCTCCTGTTCAATACCTGGTTTAGCGCCACACACCTGAACAGCTGTTGTCGCATGATAATAAGGGGAGGGATTGATTTTAGTGTGTCCCTTAAGCGGTGTATTTTGATTGGGTCTTTTGACACAAAGGCTTTCAGGAAGAAACAAAAATACACAGGGAAAACATATTTGTCCGGGGGAGTAATGTAAACTCCATAGACACATCCATCCATCCATCCATCTTCAACCGCTTATCCGGAATCAGGTCACGGGGGTAACAGTTCCAACTGAGACCTCCAGATTTCCTTATCCAGAGCAACTTCCTCCACTCCCTCAGGGAGTATACCGAGGCGTTCCCAAGCCAGTTTGGAGATATAATCCCTCCATCTGGTCTTTGGTCTGCCACGGGGTCTCCTCCCAGTGGGACGTGCATTGAGGACCTTCCTAGGAAGGCGCTCGGGAGGCATCCATACTAGATGCCCGAACCACCTAAGCTGACTCCTAGGAGTCAGCTGTAGGAGCAGCGGTTCTACTCCAAGTCTCTCTCGGGTGACTGAACTTCTCACCCTATCTCTAAGGGAGATACCAGCCACCCGTCTGAGGAAACCCATTTCGGCCGCTTGCACCCGCGACCTTATACTTTCGGTCATGACCCACACTTCATGACCATAGGTGAGAGTAGGAACGAAGATTGCTCGGTAGACAGAGAGCTTTGCCTTCCGGCTCAACTCTTTTTTTTCTCCATAGACACATACAAAACAGAAAAAGTACAACATGATGGCACCACCTCTCTAAGCACAAGGATATATGACGTTTGACGTATGATAAGACAGCCGTGTTGTGGTCTCTCTGCAGGCGTCCTTCCCAGGGAACCTCCACCTGGTGCTGGTGCTGCGGCCCACCAGCTTCTTCCAGCGCACCGTCACCGACCTGGGCTTCCGCTTCAGCCAGGAGGACTTCATGCTGAAGATGCCAGTAATGCAGATTCTCCTCCGTTAACACAGCATGTCAATTCAATTCAATTCAATTCAATTCAATTCAAAGGGCTTTATTGGCATGAGAAAACATATGTTTACATTGCCAAAGCAGAAGTGTACACAATACAATACAATACAATCAGAACAATCAGAACAAAATATGTACAGGTGAAAACAGTTTTCATGCATCACGGTAACGTGCAGGCAGAGCAGTGATATATATACAATGGTTTTTAAGGTGGTTGGGTTCCATTTGATATCCTTCTCTTATCACAGCAGCTCACGAATCTTGCTGCTGTGTTTGCACATTGTTTTACTTCCCCCAGCAGGTATGGGAGTTTTTCATCATTGGTCATATTTTGAAACTCCTTGGGTGGTTATGATCTGTGGGAAGTATGTGTCTCTGATGTCTTGGTACAGCGGACAGGTGGTTAGAAAGTGTAGCTCAGTTTCCACTTCATTTTGTGTGCAGTGGGTGCAAAGTCTGTTTTCTCTAGGGAGACGTCCTTTCTCGATTGCAAGACTGTGCTCACTGAGTCTGTACCTAGTCAAGATTTTTCTTTGTTTTGGGTCCGCCACCTTGCTCAGGTATTCTGCCATGGTGTATTCTCTGTTTAGGGCCAAATAGCATGTCCCACACCACCAAGGTGGATTAGAGCAGAACCATCCATGAACCAAATAGCTACCATTAAGAGGATTTTTACTTCCTCAGATTTCACCTTCATTATGCACCTTAGCCAAGCTCTGGGAATCACAGCCCAACAATCCATTTTAGTACCATGCAGTAGTAGGCTACTTTATTGAAACAAGAACGCAGAAGTTGCCCAGCTAAACTCTGCTGAGTTCTCACAGTGCGTCTTTTCTTTTAGGTGGTGATGCTGAGCTCTGTCACGGACCTGCTGCGCTACATTGACGAGAACCAACTGACCTCCGAGTTTGGTGGCACTTTGGACTACTGCCACAGTGACTGGATCGTCCTAAGAACGGTAAGGCTGCAGGCGGACTGAAAAATAAAGTTTGGAAACAATACATGGATGTTATATATTAATCTGATGCTGTACACATCCATGAATGGGTCATTTAACGGTCCAGATCATTTAAAATATCTTGTCGACTAGTTCTACACCTATTCTAGTGTGATATGTCTTGGGTGAGTGGTGACATCATTGTGCTGTTCTTTTGGGTGGTCTCTGCTCCCCCCTATAGGCCATTGAAAGTTTTGCAGTGACAGTGAAAGACATAGCCCAGATGCTGCAGGCCTTTGGCACAGAGTTGGCCGAGACAGAGCTGCCGGATGAGGGCAACACCATTGAGTACCTGCTGAAGACTCACACCGACAAATACAGGAGGCTCAAGGTTAGGCCTGTCACAATTGCTACATATCTCAATTATATGTCCAAAACTGTTTGTTTTGTATTTATTATTTTAAAAATGATTTAAAACAGTGAAAATAGCCGATCTACAAGCCATCTACAAGCACACAACGCCTCACGGTGTGAGGTGCTGTGTGCGTCTAGATCTGCTATTTTCACCAGTTTTGTGCGACAGACTTGTACAATGAAGTAGGGCTTTACTTTACAAAAAGCATACAAATTTGAAACTTGGAGATATGAGGTTTCTGTCCAACAGTGACAATATATGAGTGGAAATAGCAGATCTACAAGCAAAAAAAAATTGTTTGAAAGATTTTGAATTTTCTAACACAAATCTTTTAGTTTGGGAGCTATTTGATAGAGCATCAGAACATGATTTACCCACCCGTTCATGTGTGCACTGGTGTGGTGAATGTTGTCCATGCCTTCTACATACAGTACTAACACAGCCCTTCTCTTGTGCAGGACGCCATCAGATCAGTGTCAAAGGAGGGTCGTCACCTGCTCTCCAGCCTGGAGGCCTCGGGGACAGAGGAGGACTCCCACTGGGACGTGAAGCTAGACTGGCACACAGTACAGAGGTACAGAACAACACCTAAACCTCAGGGTTAGACCGGGCTGCTGGGGAGGCGCCAGGCCCTGGGGCGGATTTGGAAAGGAGAGGAAAATGACAATATACTGTATATTCTGTACACACACACCCAGTATATACTAGTAAGACGCCTCAGGGCGTCAAGCAACCTCGCCCTAAAGGGCAAGGTCGTGCCACAGTGATGTGGACATCAGGGATGTGGACATCAGGGATCTCCATATATGGGCATAAAAGGGATTTGTTCCCCTGGCATCACAGGGATCTCCATAACTCCATTATGGGTATAAAAGTGACCTGATGGGCATACAAACAGACACAGGACAAACAGACAAAGCCAGATGTAGGAGCAAAATAATTCTAAACATTTTGAAAAATGTACAAGCTCACAAAACATTGCAAGGCGATGCATTGTGAGCTTGTAGATATGCTATTTTCCCTTTCTTTCTTTTTTCCTCGCAATAGTCAGGTCTTTGGCTTAGAAAGGTTTGGGAACCCCTGATCTAAACCTAGTCTCTCAATCGCATTTATTATCAGTGCATGTCACAAAGTGAATCACATGTAACACTGATATGATCTCAACTCTGTGTCCCTCTGCTGTTCAGGCTCCTGGCTCAGCTCCGAGACATGGAGGCCGCCTTTGACGGCTTCTTTGAGAAGCATCATTTAAAACTGCATCAGTTCCTTCAGCTTCTCAAATACGAAAAAAGCTTTAAGGAGGTGAGTATTCCGTTCCGGACATTGTGTGTGTGTGTGTGTGTGTGTGTGTGTGTGTGTGTGTGTGTGTGTGTGTGTGTGTGTGTGTGTGTGTGTGTGTGTGTGTGTGTGTGCATGGATCCTGTGTCCATCTGCCTGTGTGTGTCTCCTGGTTAGATGGAGGCGTGTCTGGAGCGCCTGCTATCTCAGGAGAGAGAGGTGTCGTCATCAGGAGACACCGTGGCTCAGATGGAACAGTCTCTGAGAGAGTGGGAGAGCCTGGACACACACGCACAGGTGAGAGGCTCACACACTGTGTTACACTGCAACATGAGTTCTTTTATATCTGCAAAAATAAATGTTTAGCATTTCGCTGTTGTTGGGCAGAAACCTCTGTATTCTATTTTTTACAAGCTTTTAGTTTTTTCTATAATTTTTATCCCACGATTTTGTAACCCATTTTTTACCCAGTGCCAATTGCCTATGTAATCTTGGGCTCTGCTCTCCCTCTGCCGCGCCTGGGGAGACAACGGACTGACCTCATGCTTCCTTCTATGCATGAGGAGCCCAAGTTGCTTCTTTTCACCTGACAGTGGAGATTTCCCTGGTTTGGACGTAGCGCGTGGAAGGAACACGTTAACCCCTCCATCAGGCGCCCCAGCTGGCCAGGGGGAGGCATTATAGAGACCAGGATTACTGCATGTTTTTGTGAAGGAATCAACCCTAGGATACACGGGGAGAACATGCAAACTCCACACAGAAAGGCCCTATCGCCAACCCCACCAAGGGTGTGGGTGCTGATGTCGCGGAGGGAGGAACACGCCCCCAGTGCCCACAGCGTCCCCCGGCGGGAATCGAACCCAGGACCTTCTAGCTGTGAGGGGAAGCGCTAACCACTGTGCCACCGTGCCCCCATTAATGAACAACCTTGATCATAGTAAAGTGTCACACAAAAGTACCAGACCACAAGCTCGAACCATGGCGCAAAGTGACACATTTTGAGCTTGTAGATCTGGTACTTTTGCAAATTATTTTATTTGAATCCCGAAAAGTAACAGTTTTGGACAGAGACAGAGACGATTTGTTTCTGTGTGCCTCGTGTGAGCGGTGTTTGCCACTATGATTGACATTTTAGATGCCGTAATTAGGTGAAAGCCTGTTGTGGATACTTTTATCTGTTTGCTGTTACTGTATGTTTTGTATACATTTAATCAGACTGACAACGTGTAGGGTTGTTGGAAGTGGACACTGGACAGTGTCTCTCTTACAGGCCCTTTACCACAGTGGTTCTCAAACATTTTCATGTCAAGGACCACCACGTGAATATGGATTTGGCTGCAGACCCCCATCTGAAAAGATTTTGTGTCATGGGGGGCCCCCATAAGAGAAGATTCTTGAAGAAGGCACTGCTCTAAAGGAGGTCAGAGACTTTAAACACCTGGACGCATGGGTCAACTCCACAGGACCGTAAAGTGAGGAAATAAAGCGCTCATATGGAGAGCTCTTATTAGCATGAGCAGTGCGAGAAAGTGTGCCAACACCCCCCCCCCCCCCCCTCCCCCCCAGCTGCCGACTCATCAAGATCAGTTTATTTTCTGCTGCTTTGCGGTCCATTCTCCTTTATGGCTGTGAGGACACTGATGCAGGCCCTACAAAAGTCCTTGGATGTGCGGTACACTAGAATGCTACGTTACATACGTTACATCAAACACATTACCAACAAGCGTCTGTACGGGATGCTACCACATATGTCAGAGAAGATGGCAGTCAGGAAGATAAGACTAGCCTGTTATTGCCATCGACAACCGAGAACGTCCTGCCAGAAAGCTTGTACTGTGGAAACCAACACACGGGTGTCGATCAGTAGGACTACCTACAGTACCTACGTGGATGCGCTAAGGAAAGACACTGGTGAGGAAAGCACGAACGAACCGGAGAATCGGGACTGGAGACGCCGATGGATGGAGGGTTCGTCTGAGGACGACGTACAGAGAGTGTGTTGTTAAAAATGGTTCAAAATTACTCAAAGAATTGCGGATCTAACATCTCCACAATGCACGTAAGATCAGCAATTTTGGGGGTGCCCACTGGCCTACTGGTCCAGGCGCATACCACTTAGGCATTGTCACATAGGCATGGATGGCTGGCGGCGGTGCCGGTTCGATTCCCGATTTGGACGTCATTTTCCGCGTGTCGCTCCCCGTCTCTCCCCCTATTTCCTGTCAGTCTACTGGCCTATCCAATGAAGGCATAAAAGCCCCAAAACAAATCTTAAAAAAAAGATTAGCAATTTTGGGGGGGTTAAGTGGTGAAGCTGGCTTTAATCAGCTGGCTAAGCTGGCTTTACTAACTTATTTTGCTGGGGACCTTGTGTGTGTGTGTGTGTGTGTGTGTGTGTGTGTGTGTGTGTGTGTGTGTGTGTGTGTGTGTGTGTGTGTGTGTGTGTGTGTGTGTGTGTGTGTGTGTGTGTGTGTGTGTGTGTGTGTGTGTGTGTGTGTGTGTGTGTGTGTGTGTGTGTGTGTGTGTGTGTGTGTGTGTGCTTGTGTGTGCGCGTGCGTGCGTGTCCATCCGTCGGTGACATTGTCAGGAGGTGATGAGCCGAGCCCAGATCATCATCCTCCAGGGCCACCAGCTGGCAGCCAGCCACCACTACGCCATGGTCCTCATCGTGCAGCGCTGCAACGAGCTGCGCCATCACTCTGACACGCTCAGCGCTGCGCTCAAGGCCAAGCACGCACGCCTCACACAAACACACCAGCTGCTGCTGTGCCTCGGACAGGTAACGGAGGCCGTGTGCACGTGACGCGTGAACACGTACTGAACAACATAAATGTGCGTGCATATCGTTGCTGTTGGGCATAAACCTATTACAGTATCTCCATATTTTAACTTTTTGTGTTCTTTCGTAAATTAATGCCTCAAAAGTTGCAGGTCGTTTTGAACTTGTAGATCTGCTACTTTAGCTATTTCTTGTGTTTCTTTCTGCCAAGGACCCCCAAATAGATATATTTGCTGCAGACCCCGGTCTGAAATTGTTTTGTGCCAGGGACCCCCCAGAAGAGAAGATTTGTGTTCAAAAACATTTTCAAACACTTTCAAGGTTTTTTCAAAAATGTAAAATATAGCTGATATACAGTACATATATAATTTGAGAACGACTGGTGTGTATAAATAGACACACCCTCACACATCAATCTCTCTCTCTATCTCTCTCTCTCATTGGATGGTTCTTCATGTCCAGGCCCAGAGCTGGTGTGACAACGGAGCGTACCTGTTGGCCAATCAGCTGGTGGACAGGTTCCAGTCCAAGGAGGGGGCTCAGGCTGCTCTGAGGGACATCGACAAGTTCCTGGAGGATGCACCGTCCGTGCTGAGCTCAGGCCCTGATGTCCTGGCTATGGAGTATGAGGCTGTCATCACAACACAGCTGCAGGTATACCAGCGACTGCACTGTTTCCCAAACCTGGTAGCTCAAGAAATTAGACGTTTGCCCCGGGACCCAAGCTAGTAAAAATAGTAGATCTACAAGCACAACATTTTGCTTCGCGCCACGTTGTGAGCTTGTAGATCAGCTATAGTCACAACTTCTTAAAAAAATGTCTTTGATTTCATGAATGTTTTAGCTTTTTTAGAAATGTTTTTTGAAAATGTTTTGAAATAATAATAATTAAAAACTAAATTTAGGAAAGAAAAAATTAAGGGGCCCATAAAAAATGTGTCCGCGACCCACAAATGGGTCATTGTTTGGGAACAATAGGGACATGGGGACAATCCTCTCGCAAGTTGATGATGTCATTTGTCCATGTGTGGTCCAACCCTATGGAATGTATGGAATATATGTGCTAAAAGTATTTAAAATATTGCTTTGATGCTCATACTGTATTAACCTTAGAATATATTAAGTTGCTTGACAATAATGACAATAATGCTCAGTAAGTTACTCCTTCTACCCTGAAAATGAACAAGCCACTAACCTGTCTTCAGGCCCAGATAGTGAAGACGTTTGAAAAGCACGCCTCGGTGCAGGAAATGATCCAGAGCAGGCAGGTGTGTCTGAGGAAGCTGGCTGACAAACATGTCCGCCCTGTTCAGCTGGTGGCCCCCAGGCCCGAGAACCCTCCACGTTCCAAGTCCCCGCTCTTCTCCCCATCCAAGCATGGTAGAGACACACACGCGCATGCACACACGCATGCACACACACACACACACACACACACACACACACACGCATGGACACACACACACACACACACACACACACACACACACACACACACACACACACACACACACACACACACACACACACACACACACACACTCAAAATGTCCTCCAGAACTGCTATACTGTAGTCGGGCAGAAACCTTGTACCTCCATATTATTATTATTATAAATATTTAACCAATGAAGCGCAGAAGTTCTACAAGCTCAAAACAAACTTTCGAGCTTTATATACTTTTGATACTTTTGTGTGACGCCGTTTGATGAAGCAAGGCATAATTTACAAAAAACCCACAAGTTAGAATTTGGAGATACAGTAAGAGGTTTCTACCCGACAGCAACGATGGTGACGGTTTTCCATTGCGACGTGTTGCCACTCCCACATTGACTTCTTATTGTCGGAGTGGCAACACTTCCACAGAGCCCCCAGTGGAGGACCCCCTCCACTGCAGCTCACATAAAATGCCGTAACTCGGGCTAGGAGCGTCCGGGAGAGCCGGGGCCGGTACCTATTCGTCCGCCAAGGCAACGCGGAGACCCCACCCCTCATTTCTCACATGCCCCTCTTCTAGCGCCACCATGAGGCCGATTCTTGCAAAACACATTTTTGGACACTGCTCCTACAGATTTTGCCCTAAAATCACACAAATCGGTACACACTATGTCTACACGTCCCCCTACACGCAGGAACCAATGCCACTTACAGCCCTCTTTGTGTATACATGTCACCTGACGGTCGCTTATCTCCCGATTAGGGAGTCTTACTGGTGTTTAGGGTTAGGGTAAGAGATAGGGTTAGTGTCGGAAAGGAGACATGTCGGAAAGGAAACATGTCAGAGTGGCGATGTGTAACCAGCAACGATATATGCTGTAACATGATATACTACTCACAGAGTATATTGGACATTGTCTTTGTTATAGCATCACGGCACATTAAATGCATCAGGTCTTTTGATCACCCAGGTCCACTGGGCCTCTGTCCAGGCCTCTGCTGTTTGCCGTCCCAGTTGGATGCTGCTCTCCCCTGGCCCCTGGCTCAGAAGGCTAGCACTGTGTGGTGAACATCATAGGGTCCGGATGCATTGACGGAAAGCGTTCCTGTGTCTTAACGGGCTCGGCCTTTTACAAATGAGCCACAACAAGGGAAGCTAGTGAAATAATTACAGTTTCCCTTGGGCACGGATAGGCCTTCTATGAGCCAGGATGCTAGCTGTGTCAGAGCCACATATACTGTAAAGAACCTTTCATCTGTAGGCCTCAGAGGAGGTGGGCCTGAGCCATCCATATATGTACCGTAGTACCCAATTAATGCTGCCTGTGTGGGATATGTGGGAGAGAGTATTGGGCACTGTGCCCTTACATGTGCCATATTCTATTCAGTTGTGTGTGCGCGCGTGCATTTGAAATTAATTTCTTAAACCCTATATATTTAGTTGTGTGTCAAAAGCGAAAATAGCAGATCTACAAGACTTATTGTTGCTGAATGTTTGCTTAATTTTGCCAAATGTTCACCTACTGTATGTTGACCAAGTGTTCATCTATTTTCACCAGCTCTTTTCTCTATTTTCCTATTATGACATGCGCAGAATAGGGAATGCTAGGGTTCATGTGGTTTAAACAAAGGCTTTTGACTAGCTCCATTATTGCCGGTAAAGATTTTTGTTCTAATTCTAAGAGATCTAAGAGTAGTGGGCTCCATGTGCATTTCTCTTTTATTTAGATTTAGTTTCAGAACATCAGTTCTTCTTCAAGGACAATCATACGTCTCAGATCTTACCATAGGAGTCTACAGTAATGAGAAGACTACCAGGAGGAAAGAGGCTCATTATATAAGCTCTCCCTGACTTCTGCCAACGCTCTGGAGAACATCCATTTAGGAGAAGAGATGAAGAGAGGCGTGTTGGCTTTGATTTATATCATGCATGATGTACATACAGCACATGCTTCCACACATACTGTATACACACGATTAGCTTAATATAGAACCTGTATGGGGGCAACACGCACACACACACACACACACACATACATACAATCAATACATACATAATCGCACATACACAATCTTGAGCTTTGAATGTAATTTACGGCTTCAGCAGCTATGATCAAAGGCCGACTGACAGTCAGTCATGCGAGGTGTTGCTTTAGATGTGTGTTCTATATGTTCACTTCACTGGAAGCTGCTTCAACGGAGGCAGTCCTTATTACCTTTTGATGAAGTCAAGCACCCATCATATCTGATTACACGTGTTTTAAACCTATTGTAGACTGCTGAGATCAAACCAGGGTCACGGGCAGGGCACGCGAATCCCATAAAGTAGAGGTTACTACATCATCTGTGCCTAACCATGAAGATATTATCTGTGATTTAGCTTGTACTTGTAATGTAGCAGCCATGTTGTGAGTCGCAAGATAGCGCCCATCAAAGCCCATGGAGAGATGCTGCGTAAAGACGCATGGATTAAAGTTCTCAGTCGCCACAACGGATTTCATAGAAGTCGGCGTGTCTTCTATGAAAGCATGCCATGCACCGAAAATAGGCTATCTGCAAGCCTAGAACAAGTTGCACTGCCACATGCTGTAATATCCTATTTTCGGTTATTCGTTATTTTAGAGTATTTTAAGTGGTCGAACTAGCAATAGAATGCTTGTTCAATCTTCCAGAAACTCCTAACGATCTCAGATATTTCATAAAATCAAAGGTTGTTTTAAAATACAAAATGACTGCTTTTTGCCAGGGCTGGTTCAACTGGTTGACAAGACATCATAATTCTACGTACTGTATTGTGCTAATTATTTATGTGTGTATGGTGGGGCTCCTTTCACACTGTTTCACAAATCGCAGATTAGGACTTGCCTAAAAAAATCTTTTCAGTCGTGAGATTTTATTTTGCTTTAATCTACGAGGCTTCTCTCTGCAAGGATACACGCTAAAATGCTCAGTGTTAATTTCACTCTTACAGGCGATGGTCTGAAGTTCACCTTTGACATCTCTCTGCCGGGGAAGAAGGTGTCAAGGAAGAGCCCCAACTCTAGAAAGGTGAGGTTATGACAACACACGGTACACTGCAAAATACAGAGTGCCAGTTCAACTCTGAGAGAGATGAACTGAAACTCAGGAGTTTGTTGTGTGTGTCGAAGGAACTACTGTATGTCAATCACACTTCCTCTATGTCATGGCTAATGCCATCTGTGTATCTTTTGACTATATATTTATTACAATGGCCATGCGGTTCATTATGTGACAATATTGTACTCGTGTAGAGATAACTTTTCACCTGAATCCAAATGGAAAGTGTGCATCTGACTCTCTCTCTCTCTCTCTCTCTCTGTGTGTGTGTGTGTGTGTGTGTGTGTGTGTGTGTGTGTGTGTGTGTGTGTGTGTGTGTGTGTGTGTGTGTGTGTGTGTGTGTGTGTGTGTGTGTGTGTGTGTGTGTGTGTGTGTGTTTGCGTGTCTGTCTGTCTGTCTGTCTGTCTGTCTGTCTGTCTGTCTGTCTGTCTGTCTGTCTGCCTGTCTGCCTGTCTGTATGTCTAGATCGAGGTGATGCATGACTATCAGGAGAACAGGAGCTGTTTGTCATATAATCTAGAGGGAGAAGACAGTCCAGACCTCCTGAGGAGGTATGGGGGGGAGATGGCCGTCCTCACCGCTCATCTACTTGTTCATTCTCTTTGCTCAGTGCTAATGATGCCCCTCTGGCACTCTTATCTCACGTGTGCGTGTGTGTGTGAGACAGGCACGTGATGCGGGAGCTCATAGAGACGGAACGGATATACGTGGAAGAGCTTCTGTCAGTACTGCTGGTAGGACAACTCGCTTTTACACCGCAGCGCGTCCTCCGTTAATTCCCGGCGGCGCTTTGATGCCGCATCACACCTGCCCTCACTTAGTAGTTCTCCAATTAATTCCATGTTTTATCGCTTTCTCATGAACCTCTTAATGTGTTGGATGGTTGGTTCTAACGTGCTGCTGTAATGGACATGGCAGGGCTACAGGGCGGAGATGGACAACCCGGCTCTGTCGGGGCTGCTGCCCCCCATCCTGCGGAGCAAGAGGGACGTCCTCTTTGGCAACATGCCTGAGATCTACAACTTCCACAGCAGGCAAGGACACTGCAGTCATAAGGGCTGCTCATTAAACACTCACACACGCATCAGTGCACTGCATACAGTACGTGCTAGACATGAAATATGCATGCACAGTATGGTTTGTACACAAGCACAAGGGCTGGACACATAGATATAAGCATGTTTATATATACATATATATATGTGGTAAGAGAGAGTCGCAGCCCCAGCCTGAAGCCTCAAAAACAGAAAAAATATAACAGAAACCTATTATCCCCTTAACGTTTTGTGTTTTTTCATCAATTAATTCCCTACATGATCATACTACAATGTCATTCAAAAGTAGCAGATAAATTAGCTCGTTGAGCTTGTAGATCCTGCTACTTTTCTTATTTTGTGAATTTTATTCCTGAAAAATAACAGTTTTGGACATAATATGTCCAAAATATGAGGTTTCCAACTGACAGCAACGATATGTAGGTTCTCTTTGAAGCCACGCAAGCCCTTATACGGTATGTCATCGCACAACACCGTTGTTAGCTGAAAATAACAGATCTACAAGCTCACAAATCATCTTATCATCATGCGTTGTGAGCGTGCAGATCTACTATTTATGAAAAATAAACCTATAAATGACACGCTCCAACATAATATGGACACCAGTGGTTAGCGCATCAACCCGGACGCTATTT
>NC_137824.1:49405268-49406601 GCF_963921795.1 Nannobrachium achirus | reverse complement strand
TAATACTGACCAGCAGCCAGCAAGCCAGCCATGAGTGTGTGTGTGTGTGTGTGTGTGTGTGTGTGTGTGTGTGTGTGTGTGTGTGTGTGTGTGTGTGTGTGTGTGTGTGTGTGTGTGTGTGTGTGTGTGTGTGTGTGTGTGTGTCGGGATAGATGCGTGCAGCGCAAAACAGTAGGCTCTCTCTCTCTCTCTCTCTCTCTCTCTCTCTCTCTCTCTCCTCTCTCTCTCTCCAGAAGGAGCGAACACACGCACATGCACACGCACGCAGGCAGGCATCTATCTGTATTTCTGTTACATAACTTCCTTTCTTTTTCTTTTTCTTTTTATTTTTTAGCGGCCCACGGCGCCTCCGCGGGTTTTTTTTATGTGTAATAAGACATGAAATAGCTTACTAGCTCTATATGACCAGGTGATAGGCCTACAGTTAATAACATAAATATAGGCCTATAAAGTCATGAAGTGTGCCTAGGCTATTGCCTATATCCTGATTGACAGCTGGACTGACTCCTTGCTGGGCGTCAAACTTCAGAGGACGGGATCCACCGCAGACAAGTGGCCAATCAATGATTGGACCGACTCTCACTCTCACTTTCTCTCTCTCTCTCTCTCTCTCTCTCTCTCTCTCTCTCTCTCTCTCTCTCTCTCTCTCTCTCTCTTCTCTCTCTCTCTCTCCCTCCCCAGAAGGAGCGAACACACGCACATGCACACGCACGCAGGCAGGCACGCGTGCGCACGCACCATGATCAGCAGTGGACCAGCATGCTCATAAGAGAGAGAGAGAGAGAGAAAGAGAGGCCAAATTGGCCACTTAATTGTCTGCAGTGTCATGCACTCCTTTGAAGTCAAAATTGGGCCATTATAGGTTTTTGTAACCTAATTGTTTGTTTGAACGCCCAGCTGGGACTCAGTCCTTGCAGCTGTCCAACCTGAGCTGTCAATGGTGATAGCATATAGTCAGACATAGCCTACACTTCATATTCACTTTATGTTATTAACTGTAGGCCTATCACCTGGTCCTATAGAGCTAGTAAGCTATTGCATGTCTTATTACACATAAAAAACCCGCGGAGGCGCCGTGGGCCGCTAAAAAAATAAAAATAAAAATAAAGGAAGTTATGTAATAACTGAAATACAGATAGATGCGAGCATTGTAGGCTTTGAAATTATAATATAAATGTGAATAAATGAGCAGAGATTCACAACATGACAATAGAGTTTCCTCTTTTATTTTACATATTAAATGAGCAGAGCATCACTTAAAAATGCAGGACTTTAATTAATTGAGAATTTAGTGGAGATAGATAGCTAGATAGCTAGATAGCTAGATAGACAG